>NC_041704.1:455000-587500 GCF_900097015.1 Plasmodium sp. gorilla clade G2
ATATATATATATATAAGCCCACCTTTTATATTTAGAAACTATATATTATCATGCAATAAATGATTTACAAGATTTTTAAATTGGAAAGTTTCTATATAATTATTATATATATATATAATATATATTTATATTTATATATTTGCTAAATTATAATATTTCTTTCCATATTTATTTTTTATTTATGTATAAATTGAAATAAAAAAAGGTACAAAAAAATGGAGTGTCTAACAATGGAATGCTTTTAGATCTTGTCCTTATTAATTCCTTTGATATAATTATATATTTATATATATACACCCTTCTCTTAATTTTTTTATTTTTTTTAATTTTGTTGCTAGAAATTAGTTAAATCTTATCAAAATGTAATATATATAATAATATATATATTCTTTCTTATAAATGTAAAAAGAATATTAAGGAATATATGCATTTTATTTCTTTTTATAAAGGCAGATATAATTTAAACTCAAAAAAAAAAAATAAATAAAATAATAAGAAAAATCACAAATTAAAAATAAATTTTTTTTTTGGTAAATATAAAAATATATATAACAATTAAGACCTCAATTTTTTTTTTTTTTTTTTCATATATTAAATTTTATTTAAGTAGAAAAATGGTAGGTATATATAAAATTAAAAAATTAAAATTATTCTTAAAATATATATATATATATATATATATATATATATATATATATAATATAGTATATATTTTTATATCTTATAATATTTAAGAGTTCTTAAAATTTTTTTTTTTTTATATATATCAAAATTTCTTAATTTTCAAGTATTTCAATAAAATATAGATATATATATATATATGTCAAAAAAAGTACAAATAAATTAAAAGAATATATGTTCATATAATTAAATATATATGATATATATAAATATTTATATGTTTAATCAAAATATAATGAAAATTTTTTTTTTTTTTTTTTATTAACTTATCACCTTCCTTTCAATTTAAAAACATATTAATAAATCATTTAAATATATTTATATAAAAAAAAATATATTTTTTTTTTTTTTGTCATAATGGGAAAGCTTATAGATGAAAAGTGCGAAATTAAAAGAATAGATGATGTTGAATATATGAAACAAAATATTAAAGAATCAGTTAATCATAATATAGAATGTATGGATGCCTCTGATAATAATAATAATAATAATACAAGGAATAATATAAATAATGTGAGTATCATAAATAAACCTGATGATGAAACTAATGAAAAGGACAAACTAAAAATATTAAATAACAAAGAAAATAATATAAATCCTACCATAATTACAAAATTGTTAAATATAAATCATGAAGATAATGTTATATCATATAATTATACATTAGTATCATATAAAAATTATAATATATTTTTTATATCTCATAATGGAAAATTTGCTTCTTGGGTTTATTCACATAATGTTATGTTGCCTATGTCTGTTGATCAAGAAACAGAAATTATTTTTGGTGAAAGAAATTATCCTTACTTAGAAATTTTTTGTTCAAAGTTTATGAAAGATCATGCAATACTTTTAAAATATAAACCAATCATTTTTGCAATATCTATTTATAATATGTCTTTTAATGATACCAAAATTTTGACTCAAATATTTGATCATTTAAGTAACATTATAAAGGAAACACGCCCAACATAAATAATAAAATATATACATATATATATATATATATATATATATATATAGATATTTATTTATTTATTTGTTTATTCATTTTTCTTTTTTATGTAATATTTTGCTCTTATTTATTTTTACTTATACTTTTGAATGTTACTGCTTTTTTATTTTTTAAATTACTTATTAAACACAAAAATTTAATGGTTAAAAAAAATAAAAATTTAAAGACATCTCATATATGTACTCTTTAAAGAATCACATTTATATATGTGTATTTTAATAAAATATTATCTTTTTAGTATGCCATTTTTTAACTCATAAATTAAATAATACAAAATAGGATTGTAATATAAACATATATATATATATATATAGAAATATTTTTTTTTTTTTTTTTTTTTTTTTTCTACACGTTCAGGTAACTTTTTAAAAAAAAAAAAAAAAAAAGCTATTTAGAAAATGCGAACAGCTATTTTCCCCTTTTAAGGAATTTTTTAATTTCAAATAATTTATTTAAAGATATCAAACGGATAAATGCATATATAGTTCATTATAATATATATATATTTAATTATATTTATGTATATATTAAAACATTATTTTTACAAAATAAAGATATAAAATTACAATTTGGATTATGCAAAAAGGAAAAAAAAAAAAACAAAAAATCATAAAAATCTACAATGTGCAAATGTAATTAAACTGTACTTATAAAAAATGACATTAAAAAAAAAAAAAAAATACATAAAAATATACATACAAAAAAATTGAATAACACAAAAAAATAAATAATACATATATATATATATATATACATACGTACATATTATATATATATATTTCATTTTTGTAGGGTATCATTTAAAATGAGCTCTTCGTAATGTAACGGATCGGACTGATAAAATGTCTCTAATTTTGGCTAGATCTTTACTATCGATCCATCCATTTTCTCGTGAACAAACTCTTTGTGTTCTCAGATTTAATAAAAAGGACATTACATTGTTGTCATATATATCTATAAACTGATACATAGTTGACAGTTTTAATGGTGTGACAGAAAAATGTGCTTCGGAACGAAAATGTTCCATAAGAGATATGGTTTTTGATTTTTTCAAAAATTGAAGGATTTCATTAATTTCTTCATCTTCATGAAAAAAAATATTTTCGTCTTTATCATATATATCATTTTGATAAATATTATAATTATTGTTTTCTTTATTTATTAAATAACTATTCAACTCATTTGAAGAATTAGGGTTTTCCCCAAACATAATATAATTTTGTGCATTATTATAATGTGAGTTTATCATATTATTCCTTTTATCATAATTTATATCATATTCTCTTTTTTTAATATTCTCATTCATTAAATTGTCTGGATTATGTATATTATTATATTGTAACATAACATTGGATACTTTATTTTTTTTTTTGCGCTTTTTTAACAAATTCGTTATTGTAGTATCTATATATAACTTTTTCTTAGAAATACATTTATTTATCTCTTCTATATCTTTTGTTTTTATTTCTCTACTAAGATTATATCTGAAATCGATGGTTTGATATATATAACTTGTTGGATCCTTACGAGGATCATATCCATATTTACAATAGGTTCTTCTCCATGGACCGTCAGCAAAATAAAAGCAAATTTTTGAGAAACAGCTTTTTAAACAATATGTACTTATATTTTCAACATGTTCTAATAAAACATCTTTACACCATATTGGCCTGATTTCAAAAAGTAATTTAACTCTATTATATAATTCATCTGAGACATATTTTTTTAAAGCTGATTCAAAAGGATTGATAGGTAAATATTCATCATCATATTTAGCTATAGGATTACAATGTACAGGTTTTTTTGTAACAATAATTTTATTACTGTAATTTGTTATATCTTCATTTTTAGTTTTTTTATTCAACATTAAATTATTTTCTTCATTGTATAAATCATCAATGATAGTTGCATCCATTTGATTATGGTCCTCGTTTGGATTATTAACATTGTGAATAATATGATTATAATTATGACCATACTTATTTATATTATCAGCATGATCATTTTTATTATCCATATCATTTGTTGTATTTATTGAAACATTTGATATAAGATCATTATTTGGTATGTGTATCAATTCTTTTAAAAATTTTGCTAGATCTCCTTGTTTTATTTCCTCCTTTGAATCAATAGGTGGAGAAAATTTACTTATAATATGTTTATATTCTCTTATATATTTGTTTGTAATATGTGATTCATAACTTTTATAATCATAAGGATTTATACATTTACTATGAATAGAACAATGTAATTCATACGCTTCACTTTCATCTGAGGAATAATTTCTTTCTGTATTTATATTATTATTATAATTATCATCATCATATGACAAATCATCGTCTTTAAATATTTTTTTATCCACCAGTTGTTTATATAACAATTCCACTTCTTCGTTATGATAAGGAAAAGATGAAAATTGTTCATAAGGTGAAAATGCGGGAAGGCCTGTATTTTCATTTAATTGTGTTAATTTATTATTCATTATATTATGCGAGCCCTTCAATGAGTTATTACAATAAATTTGATCGTTTTGCATATCACTTGGATTATCAAAATTGTCATTATTATTATTATTATCAATATTTATACAATTATAATCTATATTGTTATATAAATTATTTTCATTTGTTTTACATTTTTCTATATCTATAATTTCGTTTAATTCTTCATTTGAATTATAATAATTTATCATATTTTTTGTATTTACATTTTGTGTATTATTCATACTATTATATATGTGATTATTATTGAAAAGAAAAAAGTTCTCATTATTTAATAAATTTATATCACAAACATTTTTTTGATATTTTTGATTTGGATCATATGTTTCATTTTGTTTATCTACATCTTTTATATTTTCATTTTTCTGTTTTTTTTTTTTTTTTTTTTTTTTCTTGTTTTTTTTTGTTTTTTCTTCTGTATCATTTTTTTCTTGTTGTGTATTTATGTTTTTTTTTTGAGGTGTCTTTCCTTTTTGTAAAAAATGAATATAGTTTATATTATAATCATATCTATTATAGAATGATGGAATATAATAAAAATCGCTCATATTATTAAAATAATAAAAGTATTTAACAAAGCCAATGAATTCAAACTTATAATTATTTTTCCTTGTTCTTTTTATTTTTATTAATATATTATTAACTTTTGTACATGTAGCTGATATGAAAGAAGAATACATATCATTATTATTAATTCTTAAAACTATAGTTTCATCATAATTATATTTATTTTTATGATGATTAAATACTTCTGTAATTTTATGTAACCCTCCTAAACTTTCTACAGCTGATAATCCATTAGAACCCTTTTTGATTCTTCCTGGGACTTCTACACAAATATATTTATCTTTTCGAATTGTTTCAAAATATATTTCTTTATTTTTATCTTTATTTTTATAAACCCTCACAAAAGATTTATCCTCCTTTTCGCTACCGTCCCTAATCATATTTTAAAATAAAATAATATATATATATATATATAATATATATATATATATATGTAAATTTGATATATATTTTTTAAAAATACAGTTCAATTCTTTTTTTGCTTTTTTAAAAACTAACATTTTTTTTTTTTAATTAATTAAAAAAAATAAAAAGTATATATTTTATATAAATTACATATATAATATATTTATTGTGTTTTAATTTTTCCCTTTATTCCTTTTATTTTTTTAAATTCTTCAAATATTTTTTTGTAGATTAAAATTAGAAAAAATATTATATTCCATACAGTACTTTTTTCATTTAAAAAAAAAATATATAAAAAGATACTTGATTATATAAAAAATTATAAATTCGTTGGCAATCATATATATATAAATCATGTTAACAAAAAATATATATATTGGAAGGTCAAATTTTTTAAATATAACAGTAACCAAAGGAAAAAAAAAAAAAAAAAAATAATAAATAAATAATTATATATATATATATATATATATATATTATGTTAAAATATGTTAGTATTACTTTCAAGTCAACCACAAAAAATAAAATATAAATAATATAAACAGTCTTATATATGAAAATATTTATGAATTCAAAAAAATATGTTTTTATATATTTACATATATATATATATATTATTTTTTATTTGCTCACAATGACAAATCTCCATCTCCTTTTCAGATATATTAAAATATAACATCATGATTGAAATATCTTAAAAAAAACATATTTTTTTTTAATTATATTGTTTATACCATTATCTTATCATGTTGTTATTTATTGAAGTTTATTTTATATAAAAGATGTTGAAACTTAATAAGATCTATAAAATGAATCATAGGAATAATTATACAGCATTATTAAATGAAGAGAAGAATAAAATAAATGTCATTTTAAATGAATATACAGATATTATATATAATAATAATAGTAAAAGATGTAAAAACAAATATAAGAATATGAAAAATATTCATAATATTATTTATAGTAGTGTTTTAAAAAATTACAAGAATGTATATTTTTATAAAAACATGTTAAAAATTGTTGAAAATAGGAAATATGATCTTACCCTTCATCAAATAAATATTATATTAAACTCATTAATAAAAGCAAAAATTTATAAATATTCTATATTTAATTCATTTGAAGAACCAATATTAAAACATTTAAATAATATACATATAATGATTAATGATAATTTCTTTAAAAACTATATTAAAATAATTGAACACAATAGGACAGAAAAAAAAAATATATATATACCTAATACTACATTTTTTTTCCCTAATGAACATATAAAACTATATTTTAATATATGGAATACTTATAATAATTCAAATAATTTACATTTAATTTCTGGACAATTTGATATACTCATTCATATTTTTAACAGCTATGTTCATTTCTCATGTCACAATTCTTTATGTAACAATTTGTTTTTTTTTATAACAAAAAATTATTTATTTATAAAAAATAAAAAAAACAACTTATTAAATGTGTGGCTTTTATATATAAAAAATGTTTTATCCAAACATACTATACTAAATTTACAACAAAATTTGGCGGTGAATATAGCAAACGAAAAAAAGAAAAATATTTTAAAAAAGAAAAATATTTTAACAAAAAAAAATATTTTCAAGCATTCAAAATTGTACAGATATCAATATTTTTTCAACATTAAAATGAAAACTATTTATAATTATATCATTGCATATAAAAAAAAAAAAAACATAAAAAAGTATATTAACAAAGAAAATCATAATTATAAGTCATATAATACAATATTTTGTAAAAATTATATATCTAGCGTTTTAAAATATATAACCATACTATTATTGAAGAAAGACAAATATCTTTTACTTCAAAAAAAAAAAATTAATAAAAATAAAAATTTATATATATCAAATGGTTATATGTATAAATATAAATATTCAAATGTACATATATCTAGTAATTTTGCATTTAATTATTTAATCAAATTCCATTTTATCGATAATCACTTTTTATTAAAGAAAAAATATTTTCCTCAAATGTTATTAAATGATATAACGTTTCTTCAAAATTTCTTAATTTTTTTGTACAACATGAAATTTAAATCAAACATGTTTGAGAGACATGTAAAAGGAATAACAAGAAACAAGAACATGACCAATGTGGATGAATAAACCATTGATTCATTTTAATATAATGAAGAAAAAAAGATTAAAATTAAATTGATAAATATAATAAACAACATCGCATATGATAATTATAACATATGTCGTATGTATATAGTACATATATTTAATATATATATATATATATATATATTAACATTTTATGACTTTTTGATTTACTCTATTTAATTTTATGTAACATTTTATTTTTTTATGTTGTATTCAATTTTGTATATGTATACTTTTTTTTATAAAAATAAATAATATATATACACTAATTTGACTTTTTTTTTTTTTTTTTTCTTATTTTTTATGATCCTTATTATTTAATTTTTTTTTGTATTAACCATATGATTTATCTTTTAAAACAACAACCTTTATCATCTTAAAAGAAAAAAAATAGTAATAAAAGAGTTTAATTATTTTTTTTTTTTGTTTTATTCATAATTAGGGGAATAAACAGAAACAACTAAAATATAATAATATGATACATACACATACACACACACACACATATATATATATATATATATATATATATATATATATTAATCAAATGAGAGGTTTTAAAATTTTATATATATTTAATTAAGAAAAAATAAAATAAAACACATACATTTATATATATATAATGTTGAGACATACATATATATGCATACATTAAATTATTGAGCATTGCTTTCACTTTGCATCCTGCTTAATCTATCTTGCTCTATTAATTTTAAACATTTTTCAGCTGTTTTTCTACGAGCTCTTTGATTTGATGGCATTTCCACTTCAGGTGCTTTTATTTCATTTAATGTATTCTCCACACATATGTTGTCTTTTACACTTGCTTCCATATTGTCAATCAAATTATTATTTACCTGAACAACTTGAGAATTAGCTATCGGAAAATTAACATGGCTAGTACCAGCGTCGTTCAGCACATTCATGTTATTATTTATGAACAGGTCAGGTGAATTGTTATAAAGCGGTAATTTATCAGGAACAAAATTTGAATAGTCATTTACATTTAAATTAAAATCAAAATTATTATTATTAGCATTATTATTTCCATTTAAATAATAACTATTTGTATTTCCCAATGTGTTTGATATATTATTTTCAATATTTAATAAATCACTTTTGATTTGTTCATTATTGAAAACATTTAATTCATTTAAAGATTGAGAGAATTGTTGTATATTATTTTGTAAACCATTTTGTATATTATCATTTGTAGTTCCGTTGGGAGTTATATAATTTTGTACACTTTGAGTGAAAGCAATTTCATTGTAACTATTTATATTATCCACTGCATTATTATTATTATTATTATTATTATTATTGCTATTTATTTCATTATGCATATTATTTGCGTTCGTAGCATTTAATGTGTTTTCAGGAATAACGCTAGAGTTTTGATATACATTATAACTATTATTCATATTATTGAAAGAAAAATTGTTATTTGTAAAATTATTATTTTGTACATCTGCATTAACAAGGATATTATTATTTTCCAATTTCCCTTTTATATTATCTACCATGTAATCATTTTTTTTTTTTAATAAATCTAACAAATATTCATTCTGCTTATTCTTTACATTTAACAAATATGTAATCTTTTGATATTGTGTTATTTGTTCCTTTAAGCGAGAATTCACATTTTCATTTAATTTGATCTGATATGATAAATCTTTTTCTAGTTGATTTTTTTTATTTTCTATTTTCATTACTCTTTTACTCATCCTTTTATATATATTGTCATCTGGATTATCCTCTATGTTCATAATTAAGCTAAAATTTCCGTCATTCTCTTCTGATAATCCTTCTTTCATTTGTGTAGAAGCGATATGTACATTCATATTAAGCAAAACAAAATTATTTGGGAAGAAATTATGATCAAATGGTATATCTGTAAATCCCCCCCATGAATAAATAATATCTTGTTTTGCAAAACATTTTAAACATGCCTTTGCTGTAAAATCATTAATATATTGAAATTTTTTGGATTCAAAAGAATATAAAGCTGAAGGCATTTTTTCTATATATTTATAATTATATTCTTCACCTCCTATAATAAATAAATAATTATTAACACATATCATAGAATGATATGCTCTATGTTCATTTAAAGAATTAACATATACAGGTAGAATAGACCAAGACCATACATATCCATTAAATTGTAATAAAAATATTCTACTACAAAGATTTTGATCTTTCATTTTACCACCATATAAAATTAAATTATTTTTTTTTTTTTTTGCATCATACCATATGGCAGTTGAATGAAAAGATCTTCCTAATGGATTTACATATTGATAATTTATTTCTTCCCATATAAAATATAAATAAAAATGTGTATGTCCATCTTTTTTTTCTTTTCCTTTTTTACATTTTTCAATATTTAAAATCCATAAATCATTTTTACAATAAGAATGATCTTCATCCCACATTTCATCATTCCCACCAAATAAAATTAAATGGGGATATAAAAAATCTAAACTATGTCCATATCTCTTGCTAGGCTTTTTTCCTTTAACTCTTATCTCGACCCATTTTCTTTTAATTTGTTCTGATTCACTTGAATATGCATAATCAGAACTATAATTAGAGCAACTAGAAGTGTCCGTTTTTAACATATCATTGATAGGTTTACGAGAATTTATACATACATCATTATTATTATTTATCATATCTTTTTCGTTTTTAAAATAAAATGGAGGTCGAGATAAGTTTGACGAATCTGATGAATTTGAGGATGAGGTTAGTGTAGGGACTGATGAGGAAACATGATTATTTGATTCTACATCTGATGAGGATGAGTAGTTCCTATGACTTTTATTTTTTTTTATATTATTACCTATGCAAATATTATTCACAGAATTTATTTCATGTTCGTTTAACATATCTGAGTTCTTTCCATGATTAATATTATGTTCTTCAATTTTTTTAGGGTCTTCATTATAATTGTTCCTTTCATCATTACTATGGTGATTACCCTTATTAATATTATTATTATGATTATTATTGTCACTTAAAATGTTATTATTATTACTTTCACTTAAAATGTTATCATTATTACTTTCACTTAAAATATTATCATGTTCATTTTCATCATTCGTCGCATTCTTATTATTACCATATGATGATACAACTGTTAAATTCAAAGCATGCAATTTATTATCTGCTAATATATTATTCTTTGTTTTTCCTCCATGTATAAATAAAAATACTCCATTACGTCCTAAATTTACTACACATGAAGCTTGAAAAGCCCTAGGTGATGGTGCATTATAAGTTTTAATTTTTTTCCAGTTTATAAATTTTCCATTTTCTTCTTCACATATATATGTATCATTATATGTTTTAATTAAATAATTTTCTAAACTTGTTGAATCATTTATATTACCTTTTCTATCATTATTATTTTCATTATTTTCAGATTTGATATATTCACCATGAACATTCATTAAAAATTCACTCGCATAATTTTTGGCAAAATCATAATCTAGTAACCCACCACCATATAATATTATTTTATATTTCCCATTAAAATGGTGATTAAAACTAGGAATATCATTCTTCTCCTCACTTATATTATCATCATTTATATTGTCATTTATATTATCATCATTTATATTTTCATCATTAATATTTTCATCATTAATATTATCATCATTAATATTTTCATCATTAATATTATCATCATTAATATTATTATCATTTATATTATCGTCATTCAGTTTATTTTCTTCTTTTTCTTGTATTGAGCTATTTTCCGAAGTATTATTATTTTGGCTTATATCATAATAAAAGTGAAGAGAATGTCCTATACGCCCCGTGGGGTTATGAAGACTATTTTTTCTTTTTTCTTCTTCATCATGGCGAATTAATGTTAGCGACATTATTATAAAAAATTGATAGATAAATAAATAAATAAATATATATATATTATAAAATGATAATATTTTATATATAATTAAAATAATTATATTCAATTATATATTTTAATATGTTTTTTTTTCTTTATTAATTAAATAACGGGAAAAAAAAAAAAAAAAAAAAAAAAAAAATTATATCATGAAAATTATATTTTTTTTTATCACTATATATTAAATATTATTATATAGAAAATATAGAAAGATATTATTATAATTGTATGTATATAATATTATAATATAAATAAATAAATATATATATATATATATATAATAAGTTATTAATTTTTTATGTACGTATAAATTTATTTATCATTATAGTCTGTAAGATAAGCGTTTATTTTTTATTATATATTCTTTTCGTGTACTTTTTATATATATTCTTCTTTAACTACATAATTAATTTGAATGAAAAAAAAAAAAAAAAAAATATGCGTACATATATATATATTATATGTACATATTATAATCAAATAAAATATTATTAATATATATTAAAAGAATATGTCCTTTATGAAATACTTAATATTTTTTATTTTATTTATTTTTTTTTTTTTTAAATATCATAATTTAATTATTATAATTTCTTAGTTTTTATAATATATTTATATAATGATTAATTATATGCTGTCGTAAAATACATTAGGTACAAAATAATGATATATATTTTTTTTTATAAAAAATATTTAATATATGTAATCATTTTAATTATACAATTAGGAGTATTTGAATTTGAAATTTTTTTTTTCACAAATAAATATGTATATATAATTAATAATAGATATTTATAACATAAAAATATTGAATAGACAAAAAAAAAAAAAAAATATAAAATAAAATAAAAAATATGAATGTTACAAAAATATATTTTTTATATATGTATAGATATTAAACAACTCAAAAATATTATATATATATATAAATATATATATATATATATATATATATATATATATGTATATTTATTTATATGATTATTTTACGTGCGGATCAAATATTTGAATAAGCTTTAATAACATTTACAAAATATTTACTATGTTCTATGTTGGCTATATCCCAAACGTGTAGTTCATCTTCATAGGGAGGATATTCACCTATACAATATGGAAAATAATAATATATATATATATGATATATTTGTATTATATATATATATATATATATATATATATTTATATTTATATATTTTTACCTAGCAGTATTAAGCCTTTGTTTTCATAATCATATTTGGGTATTAATAACCATCCTGCAAAAAAAAAAAAAAAAAAAAAAAAAAAAAAAATATAATACCTACATGTCATAATTACTTATATACATATACACATATTTTTTTTTTGCTACATTTTTGTACCTGAATAAAAGTCAGTTATTTTTAGCGTATAATATGTCGTAAGTGTTATGGGAGATATAAATATAATTGTAAGAAAATCTGTATTCTCGTATTGTATAATATAATAAAAGTTTGATGTTTCGTCATATCCTATATATATAGGTGGGAATAAATTTAGAGTTGATTTATTTTTTATATAATCTACATATTCAATATTATCTTTATATTGTGTATTCATATTTATTATGGATAAATAATATGTTAATTTAAAATTTAAGTTGGTTTCATATGTATTCTTTATATCATTATTAAATGTATCATGTATATGATTTTTATTTTTTTCATTTAAATTTAATTCAATGGATTTTCCTTGCATGATATTATTAGGTTGATTTGTATTAAGATTATTCGTATTATTATCACTTTTATTATCACTTTTATTATCACTTTTGTTATCACTTTTGTTATCACTTTTAATATTATTATTATTATGTGTGTGTGTTATATAACGTTGTATAAATAATATTCTCGAATTAACATAATCTATCGTAGCTATCTGATTAAGCATATTACCACAAAAATGTGTTACAATTTGTACATGTTGATTTTTTGTATTTTCATTTATTTCTTCTTTGTTTAATAATTGGATTTTTATAAATTCATATATTTTGTTTATATTCGAACTAGCCAAAAGTACATAACAATAATTATTAGGAAGAAATAAATTGTTATTTTTAATACTATTATTTATATGACATGTATAAGATAAATTATCAAAATTATAACATTTGTTTTTATTTAATTGTACAAAAACTAAAAAACATAAACTATCGATTTCTTCATTACAATTAGATAATTTCATATTCTTAAATAAATATCTATCTACAAGTATAGTATTAATAATTGCACATTCTTTATTAGAATCATATGAGTCATTACATAAATCATTATTGAAAGCATCATCCTTATAAATATTATAATAATTATTGTCATCATCAATATTATCATATAATGATGATGATGATGATGATATATATATGTCATCCTTTTCTTGATCTATATTTAAAGATATATTTTTAAAATTATTTAATATATTGTCATATCCATATACATATATTGTATACTTATCAATATATGTTATACTTGGTAATATTCTCCTGTTTGGTGTTATATATATTACAGAATAATATTTAAAATAACTAATTTCTCTCATATATCCAAATGTATAATTTCTATAATTTTCATTTTTTCTTAAATTCATTTTATTCTTATTATTTATTTCATCTTCTTCATCGTTCTGTTTTCTCAGTATTAACATAAGCATCAATAAAAGTAAAAGACTTATTAGATATTTAAAACATGGTCGCCTTTCACTTTCAACACCTTCAACGCCTTCACCCCCTGGATTATGCATAATAATCAAGTATTAAAATGTGTACATAAATAAATAAATACATATAAATAAATACATATAAATATATGTATATATATATATATATATATTAAATAATAGGGGTACATGAAAAAAGCCCAAACATTCAAATATATATAAATGCATAAATATATATATATTTTTTATTTATTATATATTATATGTTAACATATTTTTTGTATTATTTTATATAAACATTTTATCATTAGGAAGATTATATATTGAGTCGTATATATAAATCGACACTTAAATATATACATACATATAAATATATATTATATGTATATATTTTGTTCTTTTCTTTCACTGTTTTTTTAAATTCATATAATACCCTTATTTGTTATTTTAATATAATCTTTATATTACATATTGAATACAAATATGTAAGAACATTTTTTCTCTTTACATATATATATATATATATATATATTTATAAATATATACTCAAATTTTTTAAGATAAGGTGTTATTAATATTATTATTTATATTTATATTTTTGTTTATATATATATATATATATTTTTTTTTTTTTTTTTTTTTTTTATTGAATATTAAAAGTTGAGGGGTATATGTTTATTATATTTTTACTACATTCTTAATGTTATGTCTTTAGTTAAACCTCATCATTTCCTTTTTTTTTTTTTTTTTAACATAAAGGGAAATATATACAAATAAAATAAAATATATTTATAATATTAAAACAATCATATGTCGAATATATTTATATAAAGGATACATATTATATTGATCTAAAAGAACAAGTTAAAAATTGTACTCATTTACTTTACCAATATAAAAAGAAAAAAAGAAGAAAATCATCAAAAAAAAAGGTTGAAATATTATATATTTATCAAAAGATAAAATATAATATATAAATATATTATATATATATATATATATATTATATTTATTTATAAATATTTTTTAATTTTTGTCAGTGAGAAGATTAAGCCATCATCTTAAGATTATATAGGTTACCATTCTTTTTTCAAATGAAAAAAAAATATAGGAAACCATTGGCCCTAAATCAGCACAACATATTTTTCATCATTCAAAAATTAAAAAATATTTTTACAGTTTAATTTATTATATATATATATATATATAATTGTACCTTTCAAAGGATTATGTACCTTTTTGTTTTCTTATGGAATAAAAAATAAATAAAAACTCTTAATTATAATATTTAAGATTATAAAAAATTTTATATGATTTAATTATAAATATCATTTGAAGGTAAGAATAACATGGGACAAAAAAAATATAAACGTGACAAGAATTATTTATAAATAAATGATAAAATAAAAAAATATCTTATCATATTATTTTCTTCCAAAAGGTAAAAGAAAAATATATAAATAAATGAAATTATAAATTTTTTTTATGAATACATAGAGTAGTTTGTATTAAATATCCACATAAAAAAAAAAAAAATAAAAAAAAAAAAAAAAAAAAAAAAATTGTCAAGATGATTTAATAGTAATATATATTTTATCTTGTTGATATTAAAATAATAATCTAGAAGATTAAATATATATATATATATATATATTTATTTATTTATATTATGTATTAATAAAAATATATTTTCATGTGTAATCTTTTAAAAAATATAATATATTTATTACATAGGAATTATTCTTATACATTATTTCTCTTATGATTTATTTTTTTACAGCATTATAAATATAATATATATATATATATATATATATATATATATATATATATATATATAATATATATTATATATATTATTATTATTCACACATTACTGTAAAAATTTTAATCGCATCATTTTATTTTTTTTTTTTTTTTTTGGATATTATAATATTTTAAAATGATAATGGTAAAATGTAAATGTTAATCATTTTTAATAATTATATAGTGTAAATATAATAAATTAATTACTGGGATTTTTTTAAAAAAAAATGGGGAATATATATAAGGAATATAAAAAGAATGAGAAGAGTGTAAAATATTTTGAGTGGTTGATTTTTTGTGTGGGTATAATAATTCGTATAATTATTTATTATTATGGAAGGTGGCAAGATAAAAACTTTAATGTTAAGTTTACAGATATAGATTATTATGTTTTTTCTGATGCTGCAAAATATATACTTATGAACAAGTCACCATATGAAAGATATACATATAGATATACACCTTTATTGGCATATATTATGATACCAAATTTTTTTGTTCATTTTTCATTTGGGAAAATATTATTTTCATTTATTGATATTCTTGTTACTATTCTTATAAATAAAATTATAAAAATCAAATATCCTAATTGTAAAAATTATATATTTTATACCTGTTTATGGTTTTTAAATCCACTAGTCATAATTATATCCCTTCGAGGTAATGCAGATGTTATCCCATGTTTCTTAATAATATTAACAATCTTTTTTATATATAAAAAACATATCTTTTTGTCTTCCATTTTTTATGCACTAGCTGTGAACTTTAAAATATATACAATTATTTATGCACTACCATTCATGTTATATTTAAATAAAAATTATTTACTTGGGCAAAACATTTTTCAATTAAATGAAAAAGAAAAAAAAAAAAATAACATCCTATTG
This sequence comes from Plasmodium sp. gorilla clade G2, assembly GCF_900097015.1. NCBI lineage: Eukaryota > Apicomplexa > Aconoidasida > Haemosporida > Plasmodiidae > Plasmodium > Plasmodium adleri (nom. inval.). Next base: position 471,587 of record NC_041704.1, read on the forward strand.
AACACCTTTTTATATATTTTTCGTATTATATCTAATTTTTTTGTGGAATTATTTAAATTAAATTATGAACAGTTTTTATTTGCCATATGTAGTTCGTCGGTATTTTTAATTTTAAACTATGTATTCTATATCATGTAAGTATCCAATATATGTATAAAGGTTTATATATACAGCTATAACAAATGCTTTTGACATTTTACCTTTTTATACGACCTATTTATTTTATTTAATCCAATAAATTATTTTAAAAAAAATACATTCTTTTTTTTTAAATAAATACCACGTTTTAAGAGAAATATATTTTTAACAAATTTTTTTTTTTTTTTTTATATCAGATATGGATATGAATTTTTGTATGAGTCTTATATATATCATATTATTAGACGTGATCATAGGCATAACTTTTCCCTTTTTTTTTACCTTATGTATTTAAGTGTAGAGAAGAATTCAAAGGTAACAATAATAATAAAAAAAAAAAAAAAAAAAAAAAAAAATGGACACCCCTTCAAATATTAAATTATATATTATTAAAATGACACATATATATATTTTTTTTTTTTTTTTTTTTCCTTTAAAGGTTATTCCCTTAATAACATTTGTGCCACAAATAATTTTAGTAGCCTTATTTGGATTTAAATATGCAAGAACGAATTTGGAATTATCCATGTTTTTACAAGTATATAATAATTAAAGTATTATAAATGTTACATCTAAATATATATATATATATATATATATATATATATATATATATTTATTTATTTATATGTTTACTAGACTATTTCATTTATTGCCGTGAATAAAGTGTGCACATCTCAGGTAAATAAAGGAGAAATGAAAAGCATATAATTTTGTGTTACATTTTATGGAAATTTTATAGACAAACCATTATATAATATTATAAGTGTATTTAATATAATAGATCATTAAACTAATCATATATACACCTATATAATATATAAACATTTCATATAATTTATATTTAATTTATTTTTTTAGTATTTTATTTGGTGTATTCCATTTTTACCAATTATACTTTGTGCCATAACCTTATGCAAGGTAATAAAAAAAAAAAAAATTACACATGCGTTTATGAGATTTATGCATATATTTTTTTTTCTATTTTTTAATGTAGAGAAATATTTTGCTTATAATATCCTCCATTTTATTTTTTGTTCTGGCAAAAGTAAACTCAAAAAGATTTCTTTTATAATATAAATAAGTCCTTTCATATATTATTTTTTTCATGATCAAAATGATATGATATACATGCATATTAACATAACATAAAACAAACAACATAATAATATATATACATATATTTTTTATTTTATTTTATTTTATTTTATTTTTAGTTGCAGTGGCTTTGGTGGGCTTATTACCTTGAATTTCAAGGGTATAATACCTTTTTACAAGTAATGAATTTATTTAATTTTAATTTAATAAAAAAGGCAAGTAAATAATTTTATAATATATATTTTTTTCTTCTCACATATTTTATAGTTATTTTATTCCTCGGTTTTATTTGTCATATCTGAGATATCGATATGTTGGGTTTTTATGTATATGAATTATAAGGAACAAAAGACAAAAACAAGTTGATAAGGAAATGTATATATAAATATATATATATAACATACATTTTTAATATAAATATTTATTTTTTTTCATTTTGATATTTATAATGTTTTATTAATTTTTAATTTTATATATAATCATACAATTTCAAAGTATGTTTATTTTTTAATTTTTTGTGTAACTCCAAAATCTCCACTATAGGATAAATTAATTATTTTGTTTATGTCATTTAATAACCAAAAATAAAAAAAAAAAAAAAAAAAAAAAAAAAACAATTGTGCTAGCTTAAATATGTTAATATATATATATATATATATTTAAAAAAAAAAAAAAAAAAAAAGTTAAAAAAAAAACCTGACATGCTCAGAAATTTAATCATCATATTATTACAAGACAGCAACAATATATATATTATAAAAAAAATGAAACAAATTAAAAAAATAAAAATATATGTATTATATTACAACAAATATAATTTATATATTTATGTTGAACATTTTTAATCTTTTCTTCTATATTTATTTTTATTTTTTATTTATATGTTATTTGAAAACTTATAACAGATTTATTCTGAACAAAAAATATTGTAATAATGACGTAGGTTTTTATAACAGCTTAGTACATATAAGAATTCATGCATGTTTTTTTTTATTTTTTTTTTTTATTTATTTATTTTTTTTTTTAAATATCAAATTATTTTTGCCCTTTAAATATGTATTTATATTTTTTATGAATACATAATATGAAATATTCATACATAAATATATATATATATATATAAAATTAACATATTGTCTTTACACACCTATATATAAATTTTATAGATATATTTTGTTTTAACATTTTAAATATATATATATATATATATATATATTTTTTCATTTTAACATTATATTGAAATGTTATAATCTTTCACACGTAATATATAAAATTTACATAAAAAAAAAAAAAAAATAAAATAAAAAAACATACATACATATATATATTTAATTAATTATCATTATATACAATATATACTTCTACAGAGGTTTTATTTGTAAATAAAATATATTATATATTGACTTCATTTGTTTTTTTCCTTAAGAAAATTATGAAGAACTTTGAAAGATTTCTATAAACAAAAATACAAGTTTTTTTTTTTTTTTTTTTTTTTTTTCTTGTTTTTTTGTATTTTTTGTATTTTTTGTATTTTTTGTTTTATCGTGGGGTTGGGAAATATATTAAAGAATGGAATTAAATAAAAATGAAGATATAAATAAAATAAATTTGGATGGTATACAAGTTGAGTCTTCCTCAAAAGAGGAAGCCATTAGGGTTTGCACTCGTATAAGACCCTTGTTTGAGAAAGAAGTTAGTTGAATTATAATATTATAAATACATGATATTACATATAATATTTATTCTTTTGTGTACTTATTTTATTTATATATTTTATTTTTTTTAAGATTAACCAAGGACACTTGAAGGCTTGGAAAATGAATGAAACAGATATGCACTTAATTATAGATCCTCCGTCTATGACAGAAATGTTAAATGCAAGGGTTGCTAAAAAAGGAAATAAAATAGAATTAAAAAAGAATGTGGAAAAGAGTGAAGGACAAAAAGCTGTTATACAGCGTCATTATGCATTTGATAGATGTTTCGACGACTTTGGTAATTAAAAAAAATATATACTTTAAAAATGAAATTAAAAAAAAAAAAAAAAAAAATTTATTATTAAATGATTTATATTTCACAATATTGTTTCATTTTCCTTATTTGTTATTATTATGATTATCATTTTAATTTTATTATTATTTTTTTTTTTTTTTATTTTTGTAGTTGGAAATGATGAGGTTTACAAGCATTTAGCAAGAGATATAATATTGGATACATTTAAAGGAATTAATGGGTGTATTTTGGCGTATGGACAAACCGGATCAGGAAAAACGCACAGTGTCATGGGTATTCCAGATGATCCAGGTATGTTACCAAGATCGCTAGCGGAATTTTTTAATGGTATTGAAAATCCATCTTCATTAAACGAAAACAATATAAGCATTGGTGATGATGATGGACACTCAAATGAGAGTAACAATAATAATGATAATAATAATAATAATAATAATACGAAGGAGTTTTTAATGAGTGTGACTTATTTGGAAGTATATATGGAACGAGTAAATGATTTACTACAAGAAGGCTATAGAGGTGGAGCTATGGAAAATTTAGATGTTAAGGAAGACCCCAAGAGAGGATTTGTTGTTATAGGTATTCAAGAAGAAACTGTAACTTCTATAGATGAAGTTATGCTTCTGGTAGCAAAAGCAGAACAAAGAAGACATATAGCACAAACAAATTTTAATGAAACATCATCCAGATCGCACACAATATTTACAGTTATATTAGAATCGAATCAAGTATTAAATGATGGAACATCTATTAATAAAAAAGGAGAATTAAAAATTGTAGATTTGGCTGGTAATGAAAGAGCAGGAAGAGCCGCTGAAGGGATAGAAAATTCCAAAACTCTTATGGAAGAAGGAAAAGCAATAAATAAAAGTTTATTTGTTTTAAGTGAAGTTATATCAAAACTATCTAAAAGAGCTCAAACTATAACAACAGGTGATGAGAAAAAAATTAAAAGGTTTCAAGAAGATTTGGTTTTCATTCCATGGAGAGATTCAAAATTAACACGAATTTTGAGTAAAAGTTTAGGAGGGAATTGTCGTGCATCTGTTATCGTTGCTGTCCATCCGTCTCATTTCTATTTGGATACGTCCTTTTCTACACTTCGTTTTGCTTTAAAATGTAAAACAATAAAAAAGAAAATCGAAGTGAATTATTTATCAGCTGAGCAATCTGTTATTATGCAACAGAAAGAATTAATAGCAAAGTTACAAAATCAATTGAAACATTTAGCAACAACTAAAAATGTAGATATGCAACTTAGTGGAGGAGGAGATAATAAATATTCAACAAATCGGAAACCAGAAGATGATGAAAAAATATTAGCATTAAAACATGAATTAGAAGAAAAAGTAAAGAAATTTCAAAATTTTATATTAAAATCAGAATTTCATGTTAATTCTAGTAATTATAGGACTCTTCATTCAATTGATGAACATACAGAAAAGTCTTTAAAATATTCCATGTCTATTTCAAATAATATGAAAAATGAATATAATTGGTTAAGATCTTTAGATACTAATGAATATGATACCAAATGGGATGGCTTCGATAAATATGATGATCAGAATGCAAAGGAAAAATTTAATATATCTAAAGCTATGGATTATTTAAAAAATAAGTCACCATATAAATTGAATTCCTCCGAAATGAGTGATATATTATCAACTGGTTCTCAGAAGGATGATTCTATTTCATTGAATTATTATAACGAGTTGGATGAATTAGAAAAACTGGAAAAAAATGAATTAATGAAAAGAGAAAAAAAAAGGAAAGAAAACAACAAAGAAAAGGATCGAGATAGAGATAGAGATAAAGATAAAGAAAAAGAAAAAGAAAAAGAAAAAGAAAAAATGGATACAAGGAGTGTTGTTTCTAATAAGGTCTACGATGATATAAGTAAATTAAATATTATAGAAAGTAATAATTTTAATGAAAATAAAGATAAGTTTCATTTGAAAAGGAAAGAAACTAAGAAGAAACAAAAAATGCAGAAAAGGATTAATAATATGATGGATTATATGACAAAGGGCACTTTATTATTTAAGAAAAGTAAAAAGTTGAAGAATAAAAATAAAAAAAAAAAATTAAAAAACAACAATATAAATTATGATAATATAAATGGTGATAATATAAATGATGATAATATTAATGATGATAATATAAATGACGATAATATAAATGATGATAATATAAATGATGTTTATATAAATAATGATGATAATAATAATAATAATATGGACCATAATACTTTTAATACAAAAAAGATGAGAAAGAAAAATAAAAAGAAAAGAGGTCAATTAAATAAAATACAACAAATTTGTAAAGATAAAAACTTGTATGAAACTTCATCTATTATACAGAATGAAATTGAAGAAGATAGAGTGAAAAATATGTTAAAAGAAAAAGGTGAATCTGCATTTCAATCTTTTGATAATAATATAAATGACACTAATAATGGACTTATAAAATCCATTTCCTCTTCTGTAAAATTTGTTTCTTCAAAAGAAAGATATAATAATAACCAAAAAAGAAAATCTATCATATCCAATTTGAAGGAAAAGATAGAAGAGGATTTAAAGAAGAAAAAAAAAATTATTAATAGAAATGTGGAACTTAATAAACAAATAAAGTTTATAATGAAGCTTATGCAAAAGCTTGGACTTAGTCCTATATTAACAGGAACAGTTCCACCTGGTAGAAATATAGAAAATGTTTTAAAATTACAGGAAAATTTAAAAGATGACTTAAGACTTACAGAATATAATAAAAAATCAACAAATATATTGGGAGTAAATAAAAGTATTTATAATGAAAATAATAATGGGAATGAAATAGATGAGGGGTATGAAACAAAAAATGATAATGTGGAGAATACATTACTAAATAGTACGTTAGATGAAAATGAAAATGACAACGAATATAATGAAACTATATCACATGTGTTTATAAATGAAATGTTTTTTTCGTTTGTATTAAAAATACAGCAGAAGTATAATAATAACAAGGGTAATTCATTAAATGATATAGAAGAAATATTAAAGAATGAAGAAAATCCATATGATATATCTAAAAAGGCTCTGGAGGAAATCTTAGGTTGTTCTATAGCGAATAAAGTAAATGATATAGAAGAAAAAAATTGTATGAGTAAACAAATAAAAGATGAAAAAAATAAGAAAACGATAGATTCGATATTAAATATGTTAACACCTTGGGAACAAAAAATATTGGCCCTTTTATATGAACAGCAAAAAATGAGACAGAATGTACAGAAAATTAAGGAGAAGTTTTCACAACGTATTCAGAATATAAATATCTTTATCAAAAAAATATTAATTGACAAAATTGAGGTTGAAAAGCATTTGAATAGAGTATTAAAAGCAACAGAGAATTATAAAGAGGATTTATTAAAAACTTCTGATGTCGATTCGAATTTCAAATTTGCTGGATTAATGAAAAAGTTAGAGGAATTATCCATATCCTTGGCTGAAAAAAATAGAGATTTCAACGTATTGGCAGAGTTCCATTTGAATTTGAGGAAAACCCTTGAACATAAGGATAATTTAATTAAGGAGTTGCAGGAGGAAAATAAATTATTTTATTTAGTTCCTAGGTATAATGAACTATTACAGCAGTTGGATGAAAATGAGGAGATTGTTACTATTGAAGATGAGAAAGGAGTGAATATTTCGCATGAGGAAATAGTAAATAGGGTTCCTATGAGTGATAATAATAATAATAAATGTGATGGTAATATATATGGTGATAATAATAACAAATGTGATGATAATATATATGGTGATAATAATAATAAATGTGATGGTAATATATATGATGGTCCTATTACTAAAAATACGTCTGTTAAGATAGCAACAAAGGAGTTAAAAAAAGAATTCCTCTTAATGTATGGTAGATTAATGTTTTCAAGAAAGAAACTACAGGAAAAGGAAGTCATTGAACATGATATGAGAAATTTAAATAAAAAGATTTACACAGAATTAGTAGAATCCATATCTGTTATAAAAAATTTAGAGTCTCAAAATAAATTTTTAGAATTTAAATTGAATATGGAAAATAAAAAAAAGTTGGAGAAAATTAAAAAGGTAGTAAAGGAAAAGGAAAAACTAAATAAATTTATACACGAAATAGAAAAAAGGTTACAAAATGAAAATATAGATTTTGAGGATCTCAAAAAAGAAATTCTTCTTAATAATAATATGTCAGAAAATAATTTAGAAAGTCAAGATGATGAAAATGAAAAGAAAGATTTTATAGAAAAATTAGAAAATGAGGCAAACAATAAAAACAAAAAAAAAGGAAAAAAAAATATTAACAAAATAAAAAAAATGAATATAAAGAAAAAAAAAGAGGAAAATGAAGGAAGCAAGAAAAACAAAAATTATATGAAAGAGAAAAGAGTAAACAAAAATGGAAATAATCAAAATGGAAATAATCAAAATGACGATGATCATAATGATGAGGAAAAGATCGATGAGGAGAAAGTTAATAAAAATGGTGATATTGAAAATAATAAAATATATTATGATCAAAATAATAATTTCGTTAAGGAACAAAATTATAAGCACAAGGAATATAAAAATAATAATGACTATAAATTTAACAAGGTTTTGAAAAATAATGTATTAAATCCAAAAATTCATTCAAATCTTAAAAAAAAGAACAAGATCAAAATAAAAAAAAAAAATATATCAGAAGAAAAAATAAAATTGAACACATTATATGATGATAACCATAGTGGATTATCTGTAGGTAAAACAAACAAATTTGGAATAGATGAAAAGAAAAAAAAAAAAAAAATTATAACAAATAAGATAGGTACGAAGAATATACAACCACTCGATGGATATCTTGGTAAACATATTATGAGTGATAAGTATTTATCAAGTAATAGTATAATTAACCAAAAATTAATGAAAACCAAAAGGAGAATAAAAAATAAAAAATATATACAAAGTTTTGAAGTGGAAACAAAGAGTTTTCTCGATTCCATAAGGTCTAGAAATAGTGTCATGAAGAAGAAAAACAATAATAACGAGAACAAGAAAAAAGAAAAAAAAAAAAAAAAAATACCAGATAAAGGAAAGACAAAGAGTAGTGTAGAAAAAAATGAACCATTTGAAGAAAATCAGCATAAAGGAAATAATAATGAAGAAGAAAAAGAAAAAGAAAAATGGGAAGAGCAAAAATATAATTCTTCCTCTACTGATTTTGAAAATAATGAAGTTCGTCAAATGTTAGATGTGGAAATTGAAAAAAAAAAAAGTAATCAAATTTTACATTAAAATTAAGAAATAAAAATATAAACGATTAACATAATCAAAATTGTTTATATTTTTTCTACAAAGATTGTATTCCCTAAATAAGTGCAATATCTCTAAATATTTTTTTTATACCTCAGAAATCATTCTTATTCTATATATCATATGACATAAAAATTATAATTTTATTAAACACCATTGTTAAATAAATGAATATATGAATAATATATCATTATATATTTGTTAAAACCTTTATTTTTAAAATAATTGTGTAAATGTTTTGAATATGCTTAATTCATGTTCATAAAAAAAATAATAAAAGACAACTATATTTTTAATACGTTCTTAAAAATTTGATAACATATAAAAATATATATATGTTTATATAAACAATTGTAGTTATATTAATATACTCCTTATATTTTTATATTTAATATGAATTAATCTACTTATATATATATATATATATATTTTTTTTTTTTTTTTTTTTTTTTTTTTTTTTTTTTTGGCTAGATATGTTAATGTTAATGTTAATGTTAACCAAAAAAAAAAAAAAAAACATGTATTTAATAGCTAACTATAAATTCAAAAAAAAAAAAAAAAAAAAATTGAAATATATTTATATTTATAATATATACAAAGTATTTTGAATGAATAACAATTTCAACACAGTATATTTTTATTTATATTATATATATATATATATATATATATTTATATTTTGTAATAATAAAAGACTCCATTTAAAATATACTTCAATATAAATTTTGTTTTTCCATTTTTTTTTTCTTTTTAACAAATGTCTACAACAAATATATTAAAACCCAAAATTATAATTGAATCGTCTAAAGAACCGAGAGTAGGACAGAGAAGTTCTTCAGCATTATCTACGCCATTTGAAAAAAATATTTTTAGCACTTATTCATATAGTAACCCTATATCGAACATGAGGAGTAGCACTCATAATGAATACAAATATAATTGGACAAAATATGTAAATAGTTCTCAGATACCTCATGTAGATGAATATATAAAAACATTTGAAGGACCCAATACGACTTATTACTACGAAACGATACCTTTAAAAACGAATACAAATAACATTTTTGAAATAACGCCATCACAAGAAGAGTTAAGTAGAATATCATATAATCCAAAGATAGAAATTTATTCTACTTGTGATTTTGCTGTTTTAATGATGGACATACCAGGGGTGTCTAAAGAGAATTTAAAAGTTGAGTTAGAAAAAGGATTATTAAAAATTTATGGGAATAAGTACAAGCCCCATATTGAAGAATTAGAAAAACGTAATGAATACCATACAAAAATTATTGAAAGACTTAACGAATATTTTTTTTGTAAAATATTTCAAATGCCTCCTGCATTTTCAGAAGGACAAAATATATCATGTAAATTGAACCATGGAGAACTTGTGGTCAAAATTTTGGCTAACGAATTGAAAACACAAAAGAAGGTTATAGACGTTCAGTCATAATATGTGTTGTAGTGTGCAATTATATTCATGTGAAGGATAAACATATAAATATAAATATAAATAAATAAATAAATATATATATATATATATAAATACATATATATGTTGAATAACCAAATAACATATATATGTTATATTTTATTTTTTTCTTAATTTTCTACATTAAAATGAAATTTATATAAACTCAGAGTTTTTATTTTTCAACATTTTTTTAATTAATATGTAACATAAAAAAAAATAATAAAAAATAAATAAATAAAATAATATATATATATATATATATATATATATATATATACATTTATTTATTGGTACAAAAAAAAGAATATTCCAACACATAACATACCTTATAATATATAAATTATTTTGCTGGTATGCATGTGCTTCTTACTTGCTGTGAAATTAAAAGGTTATGCATTATGATCTTCTTCTTTATCAAGTAAAATTTTTTTCTGATTAAGTCTTGGTTATCATAACACAATTGCATATCTTTTAAAAGAGATGAATTTTTATCAACTAAATTTTTACTTACAGTCTGTATACTTGTGTGTGTTTTAATAAAATTGATAATTTTTAAAGCTATAAGATGAATAATTTTATTTTTTATTTTTTTAAATTTCTTTTCATAATAAGTATTAAGACTATGAAAAAAGTAGTATGTTTTTAATATATTTTCTAAATATTGGATGTCATTAATTTGTTTGGACGATTTATTGATATTAATATTATATTTCTTTATATAGTAATCTTTAACATCTATATAATTATTTTTTATTTTGATTAATTTTTTTATTAAAATAATACAATCTGAATTTTCATGTTTTTTTGTATCACTATTTATTATAAAAGTTTTGATATCATTCATGATGATTTCTGGATTTAATTGATCATCTTTTTTTGGTAAATTATAATTTAATAACAAATTATTATCTACTTTATTGTTATATGTTTTTTTAAAGAATATATTATTGTTGGTAGAATAATTTTTATCTAATAATAAAAATATGAATTTTATGAATTCTATAGAAGAAAGGGTATATATTGTATTCGATTTGTTATATATATTTTCATATTCATTTATTAAATTCTTATTATGGTTTACTTTGTTTAAAATTTTGTGATCGTAATATAAATTTTGTGAAGAATTATTATTTATTTGTGAATTATCTTTACTATTTTGTTTGTTAATATATTTATGGTTTATATATTGTCCATATAGATCATTATTGTCATTATGAGTATCACTTTGATTTGATTCACTATTAAAAGAGTGTTCATAATTTGTAATATATTTGTTGTGAAATTTTGTATTGTTATGTTTATTTTTTAATGATTTATAATTTATATTATGATGTTTGTAAAAATATTTAAAAATTAGAATATCAGATATATTACATCTGCCTGTAAAATATATAAGGTTTTTTTTTATTAATTCTATATTACTATCGATTGCACCTAAATTCATAAAAAATGAAAATAATAATTTATATAGAGAAATATCTAAAGTATCATCATTTACTATAGTAGTATTAATAATAAAATTTCTTGGGTTGATATTTTGTGATAATAAACAGAATGGCTTATGTATTTTTTTTTTTTTCTGTATAAAATGTATATGTGTTTTAATATGTTTTTTTTTAATTTGTTCATTATTTTTAATAATATTTAATTTGAAACAATCATATACAAGATATAAATTTTTATTAATTGAGCACGTAAAGAAATTAATATAATCTTTCATAAATAATTCATATTTTCTTTGACATTCTGTATTTATATAATGACTAAAAATAAAATAAACTTCATTTTTATTATTAGAAAGGATATTATATTCGTTTTCAACAATTATGGGGAATAAAATATATTGTACATTATATAAGACTTCAGATTGGAATAAATCAAAATGTTCATTTTTTTGTTTATTAATGATGGAATAATTATTATTATTATTATTATTATTATGATAATTGATGCTTGTGTATATATTTTTATTTTCATAATTTTTATAATTTTTATAATTTTTATAATTTTGTGCTTTCTTAACTTGCTTGTGAAAATGTAATAAAACCTTTTGATCTACTTTAAACAATTTGGAAAAATTATGATAACATAATTTTTTAGTAAAATCTAATAATAGATAATTATAATAATCAAATTCATAAAAATTTATTATAGATTTGAATATAGATGTCTTCATATATAATCCAGTTTTACATATTTCATGTACTAATTTTGCACATAAATAATTTTTTACATATAATAAATAAAAAATCACATTCAAGAATTTTAACCATATTAAATTTAATACTATAACTTTATTATTATTAAAACATAATAAACTATTATTAGATAAAACTATTGATTTTATATTATTCATACCTGTATAAAATGAATCAAAAAATAATATATTCAACAAACGATATTCCATATTAATATCATTATATATATAATCATTTATATTATACATATCATTTATATCTTCATAACATGATAAATATATATCTTCTTCAACTTGGTTTATAACTTCATTTTCGTTTTCTCGTGTTTTTATATTTTTTATGTTATTCATTCTTTCTTTTCTTTTTATTACTTCGGTTTTATTTTTATTTTTATTTTTGGAATTTTTTTTTTCATGAATCTTTTTTTTTCTATCATATTTACTATATTCTTCATTTGATTCATTTTCATCCAATCTGTAATATTCTACATGTTGATTTTTATAACCTTTTATATTTTCTTCTATCTCATTTTTAAAATATTCTCTTTTATTATCATCCTCAAATTTTACTTTAAATTGTTTTGATTTTTCTAATTTATTATTTTTCACATTGTTTTCACTGGAACTATTATATTTCTCAACTTCACTGTTATCTGGAATACTTTTTATATAATTTGTTGTTTTCTTTTTTGTCTTATCTGATAAAATATAATTATCTTCATTTGATAAAATATAATTATCTTCATATGATGATATACCATTATCCCCATTTAATGATATACCATTACCACCATTTAATGATATACCATTACCACCCTTTGATGATAGCGAATTTTTTTTTTTTTTTTTTTTTATCATTAATCGTTCATACATACGTTTAACTATTCCATTTTGTTTTGGATCTTTGGGTAGTATATTTTTAAGAGTAAGTTTATTCTTTAACTTGTCATAATATTCATCATACTTTTCTTTATTAATCAGATTCATCATATTAGGTAATGTCATTTTTTGTAAGGCAACATTTTGATTAATATTAAAGATATTAAAATAGAAAGGTTCTTTTTTTTTTTTTGTCTTAGCAAAAGATAAGGAAAAGAGTTTGTTCTCTTCTTTTTTATATTTATTTAATGATATAAGAAATGGTGTTAAAAAATAATTTAATAAAAAAAAGGAAATATATCCATATTTATCACATACACATACAATAATTAAATTATTATAATATATTAAATTTATACTACTATACAAGGAAGTTTTTAAACAATTTATAATATAAGGAGCATATTGAAAGGAATTATTTTTTGATGTATTTTTTGGGGAATTTATTTCATTATCCAATATAATAGATTCATTAATTATGTTGTTGTTTAAGTTTTGGTTTTGATTTTGATTTTGATTTTGATTTTGATTTTGATTTTTATTTTTATTTTGGTTTTTCTTCTTTGTGTCAAAGAAATTCATATAAACGTAAAAACTTTTATATTTTTCTACACTACAATATTTAAAGTAGTCAAAATGTTCTAAAAAATCTTCTACATATTGATTATTAAATATATTAATATTATTATCACCAGTAATTTTATTCTTTTTATTATTTCTTTCTTCATAATTTGGATCTTCTTTTATTATCATATCTCTCTTGTTTTTAATTTCATTTATTTCGTTTAATAAATAATAACTTATATAACATCTTTTTGAAAGTACAGGTGTATATACTAAAATAATTCCATTTTCATATAATAAAAACAAACATGTTTCAATCCATAATATTTGTTCGTTAGTTATTCCAAATGAAAAATCTACTACTAAATTTTTATATTTCATTTTTTTTAATAAATATCTCTTTTCATTATTCTGTAAATCATCAGAAAGGATATCATTTTCTTTTGTATTATTATTTGTTATATCATCATTATAATAATTTATAATAGAATCAAATCCTTCATTCATATTGCCATTTATTTCTATTTGTTTTTTTTTTTTTCTTTCTTTTAAAATATCATATGAGGAAGAATAATTTGATGTTTCAGCATATTCGCTGGAATTATTTTTAGAATCATAATTATTATTATTTTTTTTTTTTTTCTTTTCTTCTTTTAAATCTAAGTTATATTCATAAGATTCTACTGTATCTGTCATTTTGTTTATCTTGGAAAAATTATAATTATACAAATTATTTTTATATTCATCTTTTTGATTTGTTTTATTATTTTCTGATATTATATCATCAGTAATTTTTTTTTTTTTTTTTTTTTCTCCCCCCCCTTCATCCGTCTTTGATAAAGAATTAGGAGTTTCATTAGCAGAATAATCAAAATTGTCGACATATTCACTATCCTTTGTATTATCATTACTTATATAATTTTTGGAAACATCCAGACGAACTTTCTTAATATCCTTACAATCATCTGACTTGTCAAATGGTGTAAGCGTATTATTGTGTTGCTCTTTATTTTTGCTTTTATTTATATCTTCCCTTTTATTATATATATTCATTTTTTCTTTTAAAGAATCAAAATTGCCGCTAATTTTACTTTGAAGTATATCCATATCTGGCAAAATAATTTTAACTTCTTCAAAAGGTATATTATTTATATTAATTAATCTAAAGACTGATCTAAAATTAAAACTATAAGATTCATATAAACAATATTTCTCATATGTTAATAAAGCTATAATATTATTTGATTTATTAAACCATTCTGCTTTAATAATTTTTCTTTTAGGAGATACATAAAAATTTTTATTATGTAAAATAAGATAACCTTTAATTGGATTTATTTTAAATTTTTTTTTTTTGTTTTTTATATTTATTTTATCATTTATGAACATATCCTTTCTTTTTAATTTTTCCATTTCACATTTTTTCTTTTCTCTTTCGAAATCTTTATAATAAATTAAAACACATTCTTTGGTTGATAATAAAAATATTTTTTTCTGATTTTTATTAACATGTATCTGAACAAAAACTCCATCAACATCTACATTATAATTTAATATTTCAACAATGATTTCTTCATATAAGCATATAGAATTTCTATGAGTATGTTTTCCTATTATTACATAACTTTTAAAAACACATATTTTCTCATTGTCATTCTTTTTTGAGTATTCTAAAAAATCATCCTCCATATATTTTTCGCTCCATTGTCTTGATATAAAATACACAGAATATTCCACATCATTTTTTAATAAACCATTATTCTTATTATTTAAAATGTCTTCATTTTTATTTATATTATTATATTTTTTTCTATTATTATCAATTAAATTATCATTAGAAAGATCACATAAGGGATCATCATATTTTCCTTTGTCTCTAAAATTATCATCACATCCTTTTGTCTTGATAAATATATTTCTACTTTTTATGGTGCAGAATTTTAAATCTAACAGACTTTCAAAGTGTTTTTTTTTATTTAAATATTTTTCTTCATATGCTACATTCTTTTCAATACAATTAAGACGAGTTTTATTAAATTTTACAAGTGAGCATTCTAATAAATTCTCAGTACAATATTGATGGAAGTATTTCATCTTTTTATCAAGAAGATAATTTATATTTTTATATCTAAAAAAATTAATATATTGGGAAAAAAAAAAAAAAAAAAAAAAAAAAAAAGGAAAAAAATGTAAAGAATAGGGAAAACAACCCTTTTGAAATTATAATCAAATGGATATATAAATTTAGACCATTTATTAAATCATACATAAATAAATAAATAAATATATATAATATATATATATATTATTTACTTTTTTCTTTTTATATTATATATGGTATATGATGTATGAAAAATATATATAATATATAATATAACAAACTATTATTATATATTAACTTTATTTTTTTTAATTTTATTAGATGTATTACAAAAAAAGAATTGATAAAAAAAAAAAATATATATATATATTAAAATTATATAAATACATATAATATAATATTTATATGGAAGAATAAGTACTTTTCTTTCCAACAAATATCTTTATAGATAATTCTTATATATAATCTTTTAGTATTTTTCTTCATATATTATTATATATATATATATATAATATTTTTTTTTTCCTATGATTTTTTAATATCATAAAAAAAAACATCAATAATACATTTTTTTAAACAATTAAAGGAGATTAAAAAGTGATAGTTATATATACATATATATGTATGTATTAATATATGTAATATTTATATATGTTAATTTTTTTATAAGCATTTTGTTTTTTTCATATGGCAAAAAAATAAAATAAAATAAAACCAACCAAATATATTACATATATATATAATATATATACATATATATATTTATAATTATAATGAAAAAAAATTTATTTTTTAAATATTTATATATACATAACAAAAAAAAAAACAATATAACATTTAAAAATTAAAAATTAAAATTAAAAATTATTAAAACATATATTTTATATTTACAGATATTTTGTTCTTTTTATAAAGATTAACAAATTGAAAGTCATCTATGGTATAATCATAAATATATATATACATATATATATATTGAAAAAAAATACAATGTATTAATTATAATGAAAAATAAAAAGCTTAAAAGCACATAAAAAAAAATAATATATATGTTATATATATATATATATATTGTAATTTTCATTTTTCATATATTTCTATTTTAAATAAAAAGAATCTACTTGCCAATAACCTCCCTTATATAAAATAAAACCTTCGTTGTTTACTATAAAAAAAAAAAAAAATTAATATATATTAATATATATTAATATACAAGTTCATCAACATATAAATATATTTATTTATTTTTGAAATAATTTATTTTTTCGGATTTACCAAAATGAATTAATGCCTCATCTGTTACGTTTGAATCGGCGGAAAGAATAATTGATCTAGCCAAATTGTGTAATTCCTAAAAAATAAAGATATACATATATATATATATATATATATATATATGTGTACATTTATATATACATATAATAATTTTTTTTTTTTTTTTTTTTTTTTTTTTTTTTTTTTTTTTTTTTTTTTACCTTATTATATATTTGGTTGTCTTTTAGTTTTGCTTGTTCTATAATTTTTTGCTTAAATACGTGTGATAAGGCTGCGAGTGATTTTCCTTTATTTTTTTTTGTAGTAGGTTTTTCTTTAAAATTCAATGTTTTTAAGTGTAAAGGATAAAATATGGTTTTCTGATATATTTCTACTACCTCCTTTGCATGTCTTAGTGTTACTATGTTTGATAAATCTGCTCGTGCTCTTGCTTGACATAATCTAATTAATGATTCAAGTTGTCTAATTGTTATAGGTACACTTATATCATTATGAGTATTAGCCAAATTACGAAGATGCAAATAAAATTTACGGACATATTTTTTTGCATCTTCAGATAATTTAGGGAATATATATTTCCTACAATATTTTATATATACTCCAATTAATTCTAATGGTAAATAATTTTGTTCATCTATTTGTTTACATTTATAAAGAAGATCATCTTTTATTGAAAAAATGTAAGGACTAGATTCATCTCTTTTTCTTTTTTTTCCATGTTTTTCTTTTTTTTCATTATTTCTATGATGGTCTTCATCACTTTGAGATGAATCATAAGATGAATCATTACTATTATCACCACTTTTATAATGAGTATGTTTTGTATCCTCATTTTCTGAGAAATCATTTTTTTTTTTATTTGGATTAATTAAATAGTTTGAAATGTGATAATCTTTTTCCTCTGATATGTTATCAGCTAAAAGAAATACTAAATCAAATCTACTTAATAAGGGGAATGGGATTTTAATATTATCAAATATACTTTTTTTATAATTATATTTACCTTCTTTTGGATTTGAAGCTGCAATTATAGTACATCGTGTTTTTAAATTACATACAATTCCAGCTTTGCTTATATTAATAGACTGATTTTCCATACATTCTAAAAATGATTGTTGATCATTTAATGATATCTTATCTAATTCATCTATACAACATACACCTTTATCTGATAATACTAAAGCACCTCCTTCTAAAGCATATTCATTATTTGAAGTATCTTTAACAGCACATGCAGTTAATCCATTTATAGTAGTAGATGTACTACAAATAAATAAACTCTTTTCCATAATATTACTAATATATTGTAATATTCTACTTTTACCTAATCCGGGATCTCCTATTAATAAATTATGTATATTTCCTCTTCTTTTTATTTGACTGTTATCATCATATATAGTTTTACCACCTAATAAACTTAATAATAAACCTGCTTTAATATAACTATTCATTATAATACGTGGACAAAAGGAAGATATTAATAAATAAAATTTATTATAACCTATTTTTTGCATATCCTGAATAAATTCTAAAACTTTACTATCTAATTCGTTATTTAAATGAAAACTATTATTATTATTATTATTATTATTATTATTGTTGATATTATTATTAGTGATATTATTTTTATTTTCATTATGATAATTTTCATTCTCTTCATCACTACTATTAATATAATGCACATTTCTATTAGTATCATTTTCTTCATTTATATAATCACCATACATGTTTATCACATTATCATAAAAGTTATCCTTATCTTCAAATAATATATCATCACTCTTAAATGCTAATACATCATTGTTTTGATCTTTGTAATATTTGTTATATTTGTATGAGGGAACAACACATTCTTTATTATTTATATATAGTGGTATATCTATATTATTATTCAACTGGTCTATTTTATGCAGATTACAATTTTTTTTAGGAAGTATACCATTTTCTTCTTCCTCACCATTAATCATAATAATATTATCATTTAATACATTTTGATGGTTATCATTTTGTTTATCTGAAGAGAGATATATATTTGTTTTTTTTTTTATTTTATCTCCATGTAGATTATCATGTTCTATATTTTCAGCTTGTCTTAATCCACTCTTCAAATAATCATTGTTATTCCTTTTGTAGTTTCGCATTGTATTATCAACTTTATCTATATAAGATTCCCATAAAAAAGAGGTGTGTATTTTATTTTTAATTTCTTTTATTTTTTCAACATTGAAATAATTGTTATTTAAATATTTTTTAGAAGACAAAGGAAAAATAGATAAACAATCAATATACATATTAAAAAGAGAATTCTTCCCATTAATTAAATGACTATTATTAAAAGATATAACTTTAAGAATGCCTAAAGCTTCTACATAATTA
Organism: Plasmodium sp. gorilla clade G2; assembly: GCF_900097015.1. Taxonomy (NCBI): domain Eukaryota; phylum Apicomplexa; class Aconoidasida; order Haemosporida; family Plasmodiidae; genus Plasmodium; species Plasmodium adleri (nom. inval.). The sequence goes on from NC_041704.1 coordinate 491,020, forward strand.
CCAGGTATACATGAATTAACAAAAAATTTAGATGCTTCCAAAGTAACTGTTAAATTTTTAATATTAGTGTCATTTGTTTCATATATATTATTCATAATTTTTCTATTTTCCTTTAATATTATTTTTTGATATTCTAAAGATTTAGCTGATTCTCTAATAGGTAAAAAATTTTTTCCATCACAATTATTATTTATACATTTTCTTGGAGGTTCAAATTTCCCATCCATGAATTCAACTTTAATTATACATTTACATTTATCACAAAGAAAGTTCAGATTAGTAATTAATAATTGAATAGGTGATACTCTTAATACACTTCCTCTTAAACATATTAATTGATTTACTTTTTCACTTTTTAAACTTTCAAATTTATCTACTTTATTCCAATTATATAAATATATAGTTACTTTATTTGTAAAAAAAAAGTTTCTAAAAATTTCAGATTCTTTATATCTATCGTATTTTAATTCATTTATTAAAAAATATTCATTTGCTAATGGGTCTATTTCATCTTTTGAAGAAAATAAATCCATTTTGTATTTATTACTACAATATATATTATTATTATTATTAATAATGTTATTTATATTTTTTTTTTTCTTACTCTTTTTATTATCATTATTATTATTATTATTATTATTATCATTATTATTATTATTATTACTATTAATATCATTATTATTATTATTATTATTATTATTTTTTTCATCACAAGGTAGTGTTTTATCGTCTGTCACTTTATCTAGACATAAGAATCTAAATAATAAAAGATGCAGAGACACCTTCATAAATTTTAAAACTACTTCTGGATTTTTCTTAAGTTCATGTAAGTATACTTCATTGTTTGGTGGCGCATTCTTACTTATTATTTTTTTATTATCCAAAAAAAATTCTAATTTTAATATTACCTCTTTATCTATATTAAACAAATCTTTCCAGTTTGTTTTAAAAAAGGATACCCAATTTAGTATGAGTGTCTTCACGTCATCTAAAAAAAAAAAATAATAATAAATAAATATATAAAAAATAAATAATAAAAAATACATAATATATAATATGTAATACACATTTAATACCATTCAATTCGGATTTATTAAAATAAAGTTCTACAATTAAATCCATCTAAATTTTTTTATTAAGAAAGAATAACTTTTGAAATTCTTTTCTTTTTCTTTGTTCATTAGATTGTTTCTTTTTTTTTTTTTTTTTTTACATATATGTTATTCAATAAAAAAAAAAAAAAAAAAAAAAAGGTTATCCCCACGATATCATAATATCATAATTTTAAAAAATACACGTAATTTTTTTTTTTTTTTTTTTTTTTTTTTAATAAATAATTAAAATATGAACTGAAATGTAATTATTTAAAATAAATAATTATTAAAAAAAAATAATATAATTGTTAAAATATAAACAACTTTGCATATAATATATATATATATATATATAACATATATTATGTATATACATATTTTATTTTATTTTGTTTTATATTATATTATATTATATTATATTATATTATATTATATTTTTTTTTTTTTTTTTTTTTTTTTTTTTTTGTTAAAAAAAGATAATCATTATCGCTTAAGAGAGGGATAAAATAAGATAACATTTCTTTTATAATTTTAATATATATATATTCATAATATTAGAAGAAATATGTTAATATTTAAAAAAACATATATTTAATTATAACAATATTTTCATCAATATACATATATTGAATATATATATGTAATATCTTTAAAAATATTGAACAAAATATATATTAAATTATACTTATTTTAAGATGTTAAAGTGTAATATATTTTAAAAGGATAAATACACACACACATATATATATATTTGAACTTTTATATATTTTTTTAAACGTAAGAGTTCTAGATAATTAATTATAAGAAATTATAGAGAATATGCATAATTATTATAATATTATTATATATAATCTCTTAATATAATCTAAGTTTTAAATGGTATTTCAAAAATAAAATAAATACATTCTTATTTGTGGTATATAAGATAAGGTTATATTTTTCTATTTTTCTTCACATATATAATATGCATAATATTTTACGCGCAATTCTTTCTTCTTTTTTCTTTTTTTTTTTTTTTTTTTTTTTTTTTTTTTCTTATTTATTGAATATGTAATTCTTTTCTTCATAAGAAGGAATATTTTTTATTATTATTCCAATATGAAATAATAAATTAAGTAACATATAAACGTCTATAATATTATGATAAAACTTAAAATATGATTTTATTATTGTATTCTTTGAAAGATCCTTTTATAGACATCTATAAAAATACATTTTCTATATGAGGAGGAAATAATAACAAGAACATATTTATTATTGATACATTGTATTTATAATTAATATTTAACATATGCTAATTATTACAAATAACATTAATTATATATATATATATGGATGGATTTATCTCTTTTTTTTTAAAAGAACAATAAAATATCTTATTACTATTATAACATAATTTCCAATTCTAAGAGCCATTTAATAAAATGTATAATATATGAATTTATTTTCTTATTTATTCTTATTTCATTTTAAGATAAAATAATATTTTTATGTATAAACACACATTGGAATGTTCTAATGAATTCGTAATATATATAATATATAGTTCTTTAATTTTTTTTTTTTTTTTTTTTTGGATCACATAATATATTTTATGCATGCAAAGCAACCTTTTGATACTTTCATTATAAAAAAAAATATACATTTTTTAAAAATTTATAAGTATCAAATAATAAAATTAATTTAAAAAAAAAAAAAAAAAATCTAATAAAATAAGAATATTGATAGAAAATTATAAAGCATATATATTTATATATATTATTATGTATATATAGTAATATATATAAATCATACATATATATTTTTATGTATATTATTAATATACTTTTTTTTTTTTTTTTGCCTTAGTAAATATATATAAATACATATATATATATATATATATTAAATATATATGTATTATTTTTAATTATATTATTTTTATATCTACATATATAAACATCACTATTATAATATATATTACCAATTATATTTTATTCTTATATGTAAAAAATTATTATATGTATAATTTTTTTTTTCTTTTTTTTTTTTTTTTTTTTACATACATATATATTATAATAAATAATAATTATAATGTAAATTTGTATATTTATATTACATATATAATACATATATTTAAAAGTATTATAATATCATATATATAAATAAATATGAGAACATTTTTTTTTTTTTTTTTTTCATATATAATTAAAAAAGTACATTATATATATATATTTATATCAAAATTATAAGTAATGTATTTATATTATTATATATATAAATATATATATATATATTATTACTCTTTTATATATAAATTTTATCCATATATTATATATATATATATTATATATTATATACATATAAAGAAAAATTGCTTTTTTATATATTAAACATATATAAAAAGTTTTTATATACATATATTATTTTTTTAATTAAAAGAAGAAATGAATTTTATTTTTATATTTTAATTAAAGGAAAAATAATTAACATTTTATTGTTAATTGTAAATCACTAATAGTAAATCTCTATAATAAGAGATTTTCATATATAAAAAGAATTAAATAGAAAAATATAAAAAAAAAAAAAAAAAATAATAAATTAAAAAAATATAAAGAAGGAAATAAAGAAAGAATATAAGTTTATAAAAATGCCAAGGAGGGTAAATTATTATGAAGTTTTAGGTGTCCCTCAAGATGCAGATTTAGCAGTTATTAAAAAGTCATATAGAACATTGGCTATGAAATGGCATCCAGGTAAATAAAAATATATATATATATATATATATATATATGTATATATAATTATATATATGTTTATCTCGTATGTGATTTTTTTTTTTATTTCATAAAAAGCAAAAGAATATTTATATATATATATATATATACATATATTTATGTAATTACTTTTTATTCTTTTGACATATATAAATAATAATACATTTAAATACATATGATATTTTTGTCTTGATAGATAAGAACCCTAATAATAAAGCTGAAGCTACTGAAAGATTTAAGCAAATTTCTGAGGCTTATGAAGTATTATCTGACCCAAAGAGAAGAAGAAAATATGATTGTAAGGATATATATGGAATATATATATATATATATATATATATATATATATGTATAAGTGATTGTATTTCTTTTTTTCATTTAATGATGCACAATTTATAAAATCTATTGAGTTTAATATTATGTTAACACATACACATATATATGTATATATCTTTATTTTTATTTATTTTTTTAATTTTTTATAGTGTATGGAACAGATGAGAGTTATATGACTGATGAGAATGACGAATTTTCCAACTTTCATAAGAATTTTGGATTTAATGATGCACAGAGAATATTTGAAATGTTTTTTGGTGATTCATCACCTTTTGGTAATGATTCATTTTTTAGTGATGTAATGGGTTCATCATTTGTTGATAAAAGAAGAGGTAGAGTTCCTAGATCGAATGATCCATTTGACAATTTTTTTGGTTCCTCATTTAATGTATCTTTTGGTTCATCTTTTGACAGTAAGTGTTAATATAATAGTAGAAATTAAAAAAATAAATAAATAAAATATAATATAATATAATATAATAAGAAAATAATTATTATGTTAACACATACAACCATATATATATATATATATATATATATATATTTATTTATTTTAGATTTCATGGATGGGGGATCTTGTTTTACCTCTGTTGAAACCTCTACATCTAATGGAGGAAAATTTAAAAACAGGGTAGTAAAAACATCAACATCTAAAACTACGTCAATAATAAATGGTAAAAGAGTTACAAGAATTGAAACTGTCAAAACTTTACCAAATGGAACTGTTGAAAGAACTGTTACAGAAAGAGAAGAAGATGATAGAGGAAATATTAACATCAGACAATTACCAGCTCATGAATTAAGAAGAAACAAAAGATAAATAATGACATATATATATATATATATATATATATATATGCGTGTGTGTGTATTTTAATTTATAATTATTTTTATTATATTTACCCAATTGATTTATCACTTTTATTTATTATTATAATGGTTTCTCCAAAAAAAAAAAAAAATAAAAATAAAAATATATATTACTATATCATTATTCTTATTATTCAATTTTTTTTTTTTTTTTTTTTTTTTTCATACCATCTTATATAAATATATCATATATATATATCATATATATATTACTTATGTATATATTTTCTAATTTAAAATTTATTTTTATAATATACCATTTTTCGAAGTCTATATTAATTATATCTTTTTCCAGTGTATTCATTTTATAATTTTTTTCAAAGACAAAAAATAAGAATTATATATATATATATATATATATATAACATATATATTATATACATGTTATTATATAAATATCAATTTGGAAAAAATAAATAATACTTATATGTACATGTATATGTTATTATTTATTTTTTTTTTTTTATTATATTATTATTTATTCACACTTTCATATCATATTATATCATTTTTTTTTTTTTTTTTTTTTTTAATCATTGATTGTATATATGTTTACATTATTTTGTAATAAAATAATTGGTACATATATCTATATATATATATATATATATATATTATATATATAGATAAAAAATATTAACATATTCGTAAAAATTAATACTTTTTATAACCATATGATTAATATTAGGAAATGTATAATTTCTTTTTTTTTTTTATAAATAAAAATGTTTATATAAAAAATTATGATGGAATATGTTTATTGAATTATAATATTATGAGTATAACATATGAGGGGGGTGCAAAAAAATATAAATATAAATATAAATATATATATATATATATATATATTTATATATGTCAAATGAAAAAATCAATAGGCACAAAAAAAAAAAAAAAAAAGTAAAAAGAAATAATAAATCAAAATATATAATCACAAAGATATGTCACATATTTTATAAATTGTCATATTTATTAAATATTAAATTTTTTTCGTTTTAATTTTTTTCTTTTAATATTTATAAAAATTCTCATAATAGTTTTTCTTATATTTTTGTAACATTTGTGAGAAGGGTTCCTTTTTTTCGGTTACATTTTCTTCTTCTTGATTCTGTGCGGTCTTTTCATTTTTATCTTTTTCTTTCTTTGATTCATAGAAAAAATATTTGTAATAATTGAGAGAAGGATATCTATTTATCATAACTTTTATGATTGCCTGTGCTCTTAAATCATTTAATTGAATATATCGATGAATTAATTCATCTAATAAAAATTGTAAGGGGTCCATTAAAGGAATGAGATCATCTTTTTCAGGTTTTTTATCATATGGATATAAAGCCATTCTTCTAGCTATACATATAGATTTAAATATTTGTATTTGTTGTTTTCTTGTGGTCATATTAATTTTTCTAGGTAATATTAAACCATTTTCACCTATAAAATGATGTAATAAATGAGTATATCTCCATATAAATGGACTTTTTATATTTAATATTTTTCTTTTATTAAAAGATGGATTCCAATATTTTTCATCTTTATCATGACATTCCATTTGTTGTTCTTTTATATCATTATCCATATTTAAATTAAAATGTTTATTATATTCTTCTGAATAGGGATTATATAATTTATATTGTTCCTTCAAAGATTTTTTTATAGCTCTTCTTTGTTTTTTTAATTCAACAATACTTGCCATTTTTGAATATTCATTAAATTCATATAAAATTTCTTGTTTTAAATTATCTACATCTTTGAAAGGATTCCAATAAGGATCAATATATATATCTTTATAACTTAAATTGGAAATATGTTTTTGTTTCTTATTAATTCTTTCAAAAATATTTCTTGTTATTTTTAATTCTTCTCTATTTAATTCTTCAATAACAGGAGAATTGTCATATTCTACACTATCTTTATCAACTTTTTTTTTCATTCTATATAATTCTTCTAAGCATTCATCAAATAAAGCATTGCATGAATTCTCTTTGGAAACTTTCACATCTTCTAAATTTTTATTTAATTTCATTTTCTTATTATTATTATTATCATCTATTGTATTCTTTATCGGTTCTTTTGTGTGCTCATTTATGAACCCTCTCATAAATATAAGTTTATTATTACAACGCACATGAAATGTGTCAAGAGTCTTTTTTAAATTATTTTTTCTTAACAAAACAATCATTTTTATGGGTATATAAACTGAAAACAATATTAAACAACCATGTTTTAAAATATGAAAAAGAATATATATAAATATATATGTGTAGATTTATGTATGTATTTATATATAAAGGATAAAATTATTTTATATAAAAATGATGGAAATTTATTATATACATATATATATATATATATATATATTTATATTTATGAGTTTATTTTTTCATTTTTATTATTTTTCATCCTTTATATTAGTAGAGTGCTTAAAAATTTAACATAAGACGATAATATTATTCATATAAAATGTGACAAAAAAAAAAAAAAAAAATAATAAAATATAAATTACATATATGTATATATATATATTTATAATACAATAATTATATGAAATTTATATTTTAATTTTTCTTATAAGATATACATTAATAAAATATATATAATATTATAAATAAAAGGTATATAAAATAAGTATACATATATAATTATATTATATACATATTAATACATTTATATGTATATTCTATTATTTGGCAATGATTATGGGATTAATCTTTTTAAGGCTCTATAGAGTTATCTCTTTTTTTATTTTTTTTTTAAATTATTTAAAATTTTTATATTATAATGAGCTATTTATAAAAAAAAAAAAAAAAAAAAAAAAAATACATATATATATATATATATACATTAAGCCTTTTAGTATTATATCTTTTTTCTTAATAATTATTACATGTATTAAAAATAAACCCATAAAATTTTTTTTTTTTTTTTTTTTTTTTTTTTTTTTTTTCTTTTTTCTTTTTTCTTGGATGTTAATTATCCGATAAACTTCTATTTGTTAAAACATGTTATATTTGCTTTTATAAAATATTTTAACTTTTTATTTTTTTTAATTATCATTTGGGTATTCTCATATAAATATATATTTTATTTTTTACACGATATAAAAATTTATAGTAAAAATGTAAAACTGCACAAGGGAAATAAAAAATGAACCATTTCTTATCAAGTTTTTTTTTTTTTTTTTTTTGAAAGCAAAAAAAGAAAGTCATTATAAAATTTTTAAATACAAATAAATATAAATATATATATATATATATATATATATATATATATATATATATATTTTTATATTTATATATATTTATATATTTATATATATTTATATGTATGTATAAATTTTATCAAAATAATTCTTCATTTTAAATAAAAAACGACTAATAATAAAGAAACATATTGACAAACAGAATTAAGAAATATTATGAGACATTATTTGAATAAATTAATACATATGTATATTATTATCTATACATTTATTTTGTGAACGTGCTCACATTTTTTTTTTCTTTTTCTTTTTCTATTTCTTTTTCTATTTTGTTTGAATATAAAATAAAAAGGCAACGTTTGTTATTTTCAAAAATTATGGGAAAAGAAAAAGAAGATCATGAACAAAATATGGTGAAGAGGAGTAATGATTTAAAAAGGAAAAATAATAAAAATTATAATATAAATAATAACATAGGTAATAATAAAAGTGATAATATAAATAATAATATAAGTAATAATATGTGTAATAATATAAGTCATAATAATCATGATATTATTAAAACGGAACATTTAAAAAATATGAATATTATGAATAACCATATGGATAATAATTATAAACATAAAAATAATGGATTGAATATTTATAATAAAAAAAAAAAGAAAGGTTATAATGAGGATGAAAATTTAAAAACAAATACTAAAGAAACATATGACATACTTTATTCTTATTTAAAATTATCAGAAAAAAGAAGCTTACAACAATCAGATATGATAAAAGATAAGATGTCTGAGCAAGATTTGTTTAAAAAGGTATTTTCACAAGAATTAAAAAAACATAATATAGATTTAATTATGATAAATAATAAATTATATATATGTATAAAGTTTATTCAAAATATTGAGAATTTAATACCATATTTTAAAAGAGAAATTTTTTTTAAAACATTGAGAGGAAATAATATTATATTATTACTAGCCAAAAAATATGAAGTAACAGAAGTTTTAATAAAAAGTCTATATTTAAAACAAACCATTTCAGAATTCTTTACAAAAAATTATACAATTGAAGAATTTATTGTTCGTAATAATTTTATGAACAAATATGTAATATATAAAAATATAGTTATTAACAATTTTTTTCCTTTACAAAAGAATAATACAAATGATAATTCTATAAAAAAAAATAAAGATAATAATAATAATAATAATAATAAAATATATATTGATCATGAAGATATAAATAATTTTGTCGAATATGTTCATGATCTTGAAGAAAATCAAAAATATTCATCACACACATTTGAAAAAAAATCATATAAAAAAAATATAAAATACATAGAAAGTATTGAAAAATCTCACAATAATAATAAAGCACAATATATTCAAGAGTGTGAAAAGGCAAATACACAAAATGAAAAAATTCCATATTTGAAGCAAAAAAAAGGAATAAATAAATATAACAAGGAAAAGGATAAAATATGTGATGATTCTAACTTCAACAGCAATATGGAACATATTAATGTGTTAGATAATAACATGTGTAATAAAAAAAATATAAAAAAGTTCAAAAAGAATAATATGATCGAATTTATGGTTGACAATTATGTAATTAATGATGTTTCAAATAAAATGAACAGTCATAATAAATCGCTACAACCAAGTAATAATTATTCTTCATTCAAAATGCCAGATGACAACAATCAAATTAATAATAATATAATCTCTAATGTAATATTAAATAATGAATTCAATTTGGATGTAAAAAAATGTAAAACTACAGAAAAAAGGAAATACACAAAACGATTAAGTAAAACGGATGAAGGAGATATGTTAAAATTTGTAAAGGAAAAAAAAAAAATATTAAATAAAGAAAAAAAAATGAAAGCAAATGAAGACAAAAAGCAAAAGAAAAAAGAAAAAATTACGAAAAAAAAAGAACTTTTAATGCTGGAAAAAGAAATACGAAAGAAATTGAAAGAAGAAAAAAAATTAAAAGAAAAAGAAGAAAAGAAAAAGGAAAAAGAAAAATTATTAAAAAGTGAAAAAGAAATTAGAAAGAAAATAAGGGAAGATAGGAAAAGACAAAAAGAAGAATTTCTCAGAAAAATGAAAGAAGAAAAAAAAAAATTAAGAGAGGAAAGAAAAAAATTAAAACAAGAAATTTTAAAGAGTATTAAAGAAGAAAGGAAAAAATATAAAGAACTCAAATCTAAATTTAAAAAAATTAGTAAAAATGAGAATCATTTATCTAAAGATAAAAAAAAAAAACAAAAAAAAAATGATGAATCGAATCAATCAAATATGAATAAAAATGTATATAGTAATGATAAAAAAAAAAAAAGGAAGAAAAATCATGATATCTCATTAGGTATAAAAAAAAAGAAATGTACTAAAAATGATTTATTATTTAATTCTATTGATGATATAAAAAGTGATTCATTATCTGTTATTAGCTCCTTTCCAACTTTTGATAATATTGAAAAAGAATCAGAGGATAGGAACCAAATAAATAATCTATTAGAATTAATTGAAATTAACAAAATTGTAAATACACAAGAGAAGAATGATTACATAAAAAATTTGAAAAAATCAAAGTCAAAAGGTGTAAATATAAATAAAGAGAAAATAAAACAAAATCAAAATTTATCAAAAGGAAATAATAAATTGATTACAGAAAAGGATGAAAATGATCCATTGGATCCAATAAATTCTCAATTAAATATGAATGGTTTTTTAATTAATAATATGAAAACAATAAAAAAAAAATACAAAAAAAAAAATGTTCCAAAGGAAGATGTTCCAAAGGAAGATGTTCCAAAGGAAGATATTCAAAATGAAAATAATTCAAACAACTATATTTTAAATCAAGATACTTGCAATAAAAATATTATACATTCAAACAATTCATTACACAATATAGATAACATGTATTATAATAAAAATACGAAGAAAGCAGAAAAACAAAACAAAAATGATATAAACGAATTAATATTAAAAGGGATGAAATGTTTTGGAGATATAAAAAATTTAAAAAGTTTAGAAAAAGTTTTAGGAATAAATCAATCAAAACGTAAAAATAAAATCGACTCACTGGTGCCTATACCTAATAACGTTATTGAAAAAAATGTAGCAAAAAAAATAGTTTTGAATAAACATGAACATATAAAAAATAATGATGATGTAAAAAAAAAAGTCAAAACGAAAAAAAATATATCTTTATTTGGAATAGTAAAACCACAAGATATAATAAAAAGAGGTCTAAATAATATATATCATAATATTGAAGATAATCAAAAGTTATATACCGATGTTCTAATTATAGGTGCAGGTATATCAGGATTAGCTGCTTCCTATTATTTAAATAAATGTAATGCAAAATTTTTAGTTATTGAAGGTCGAAATCGTATAGGAGGTAGAGCATTTTCAACTATATTACCAGAAAGAATTATAAATAATAAAATATTACCAGAAACAGTAGTTGATTTAGGTGCGAATTATTTACATTGTTGTGATAATGCCGATTTATCTAATGATAAAAAAGGAAAGAAAAAATCTGAGTTCAAAAATTTTAGTGAGATGAGTAATGAGAAAATTATTCCAACAGAAGAGGATATAGAATGTGAAGATAACTTTATTTGGAATATGAAAAAAAAAACGAAAAAAAAAAAAAATAAAGTTATAGTTAATAAAAGAAAAAATAAAAAAAATAAAGATAATTGTAATGATAAAAATAAAAATGGGAACATTTCAATATATGATATACAAAAAGAATATGAAACAAATGTAACTTTATTTAAAGAAGAATATTCAAAATTGATTAATGATTTTGCATGCTTTCCTTATTCTGAATATGTTAATAATTCCAAACAGGATGAATATAATAATGATGATATGATGAATAACTTTTACGATGAAAATAAAAACATGTATAGATACTATAATATTTATAATAATATATATAGTAACGCCAATATATATAATAATCAAAGGTGTTACAGTGATGGAGATTATTTTTATAGTAGACGTATAAAAAATAAGAGAAAAATAAAATTGAGAAATAACATGCTATTTATGATAAAAAATAATATTGATAATATACGTAATTATTTTAAAATATATAATAAAGATAAGAAAGATAATATATTAAATTTCTTTAAAAGTTTAGATGAAGATATCCATTTTTATAATAATTTAAGTGATACTTGTGTAAACGTATCTTCTCAGGTGAATGCAAAAAATAAGTATACAAACAAGTCAAATAAATTATTAAAAATATTATCATTTAATAAAGACACTAGAAGGAGAAGAGAATATGATAAATCGGTTACAAAACTAGCCGAAAAATTAAAACCAAGAGTTTCTTTAGTTTGTGGCAAGGATAACTGGGAGTCAACTTTTTACGCACACTGGTATAATAATGAAAATGGAAAAAAAATTAAAAGTTTTAAAATTTATAGAGTGAATTTGTTATGTGATAAAATAAGAGTAAGAGCTGCTCGAAAAATTAGAAAATATTTATTTATTGGTCCTAATAGTATTGAAGAATATGTAAATGATATAAAAGGGGAGGATCATGAAAAGAGTAATAATAATTATATAAGTGATGATACAAATGAAAAAGAAAGTGATTATTTCAATAATAGTGATATATTTAAAGAAGATAAACAAATGAATAATAATAATATTGTTATTGATGATACGTACAATAAAGAAATATTATTTAATAATAATTACGAAACGAATGATAAAAGAAAAGAAAATATAATAATTCACAAGGAAAATTTTGAAGAAGATGATTCAAATAATAATGATATAGATGGTGTATATAGTATAAATGATTTATTTAATAAAAACAGTAATGGTGATATGAAAATGGAACATTTAATTGGAAAGGAATATAAAGAAAATGAAAAAAATGGAGATAGTGAAAAAAATGGAGATAATGAAAAAAATGGAGATAATGAAAAAAAACCAAATAATGATAAAATATTAAAGAAACATTTAACTAGTTCAAAAAAGAAAACATCCAAAGTTGATATGAATAATATATTAAATTATGATAAGAATGCTATAATATATAATAATTATTATGATTATGGTGATATATATAATAAGGTTGTAAGAAACGTATCATGTATTAATAAAAATATTGAAGATGAAGAAGAGAAAAAAAGAATAATAAAACAAGAAGATATATCAAAAACTGAATTATTTTATAATAATAAAAAAAGAAGAAGTATGTGGGATTTATTAATGGAATGTACAGAAGAAATATTTAATGAAATGGATATAAATCAAGAAAATTTTACAATGGAAGAATGGAAAATGTTAATGGTAACATTACAATCAAGATATGGTTATGGAAGTGATTTAAGAGAAACATCTATAGCAATGTCAAGATTACCATTTTCTAATTATTTAGATATTGATATATGTCCAAAATATGGTAGTAATAATTATATATTAAAAAATAAAAAATATTATGACAGAATCAAAAAAAATGAACAAACACCTTATATTAGTTCATTTAAAGATTTAAATACTTCAGATAAAATTGTTGTTGATGGTTGGAAATGGCTAATTAATTATTTATCAGAAGATATTCAAAATAAAATTTTCTTAAATACAGTTGCTGAATTGGTATATATAAAAGATAAAAATAATGATAAATACATATATCATATGGATAATGAAAATTATGAGATTAATCAGAATAACAATTTATCTTTTTTAAATACCCAAGGAAATAATATTAATAATACACAAAGTGTTGATAATAATTATATAAGTGATTCTCATGTAACAAAAAATAATGACATATTTATAACAAAAAATGAAATGTCAAGTAAGAGTATACAATATATAGATGAGAATTTTTTAATAAATCATTTAATAAAAGAAGATTATAAATTAGGAGAAAATAAAGAAGAGGATTATAAAGTTATGATTAAATGTAAATGTTATGATACCAATTTAAAAAATATTAATAAACATTTTCATGGTACTTCAGATTTAAATAATTGTAATAATAAAAATATAACAATTTATGCAAAATATGTAATAGTAGCTTTACCACTTGGATGTTTAATAGATAATGATAAAAAAAGAAAATTAAAAACATGCTTAAAATTTAAACCAGAATTACATCCATTAAAATTGAGAGCATTACAAAATTATAAAATGGGAAATCATAATAAAATTATATTAAGATTTTATCCATATAATTTTACATGGCCTTTTGATAGTTTACAAATAAATTGTATTGATCAAAAATTTCAATTTTTAAATTTACATGCATATGGGAAAATTGGATGTATATTAGTTCATTGTTTCCCACCTTGGTCATGTACATATGGATATATTAAAAAAGAATATTATATAATAAATGAATGTTTATATACATTAAATAAAATGTTTGAAAAAAGTGGGAAGAAATTACCAATATTAGTTGATTATATTATAACCAAATGGCAAGATGATAATTTCTCTTTTGGTTCATATGCATATCCATATATAAATTGTAATGATAATGATTTAATATATTTAAGATCACCTCATCCAATTAATAATCCAAGGGTTGTTTTTTGTGGAGAATATCTATCCAAGAGTTATTTTCAATGTGTTGATGGTGCATATGATACAGGCATACGGGCAGCTGAAGATATTGCACATATTGGATTACATTTAAAAAATAATGAAAATCAAAATTATAAAACTGATGTGTATATATTCCCACAAAATAAATGTCCTTTTACAAATATACCATTACCACCTATAAAAAAAAAATTCTTGGGTTTTTATATAACAGATGGAAGTGATGAGGCGCTAACAGATTATGAAAGTTCATCCGACGATAATATTAATATAAATAGTAATAATATAAATGGTAATAATATAAATAGTAATAAAAATAATTATTATTATAATAATATTCCCATATCTGTTATGAAAAAGGAATATGAATTCTTATTATATTCCTTACAGTCCATACAAAATATATTCAAATATCTGAAACAGCAAAATACACATAAAAATCTTAAATTGGATAAACATAAAAATGTTATAAAAAAAGAAACTAATGTATTAAAACGTAGTACATATAACAAAGAAATTATATATAATACCTACGAATCATTAACAAACAATTCTTTAATTAATTTTGAAGATAAGAAAAATAACGATGTTAAGAGTAATTGCAGTACCTTATTAGTAAATGTATGTGAATATAATAATAAAGGTACTGATGAAATACAGAATTTTGATAGAACCAACTCTATTAATAGTTATAAAAATGGTTCATTTTTTTTAGATTTATACTCACAATATAGTGAAAATGATAATAATAAGAATGAAGCAAATTATATCTGTACACTTGAAAGTTTTAATAATGTTCAGAGAAAGTATAAAGGAGATGATAATGACATTTATATTGACCCATATAATGACCCATATAATGACCCTTATAATGACCCTTATAAGGACCCATATAATGACCCATATAATGACCCATATAATGACCCTTATAATGACAATTGTGCTGCTAATTATAACATCGAAACCTATTCCAATATAACAAATAAGCCCTTTGATTATATTAATAATATTTCTAATTTATTTATAAATAAATATATTATTAAATTGAACGATGCTGTATTTTATAACTATAATGAAATAGAAATGAATATATTAAATAAACCGTATAATGTTCCATATAATAAATCATATTTTATATTATTGCAAACTTTTTCAAATATATTTAAGAAATATTCTAATTTCATTTATTTTATTCAAAAAGAACTATTTTTAAAAATACAAGGGATGAAACATATTCTTTTTGATAATAATCATATGAATGATATGGATAGAAACAAAAATATATATGAACAAAATGAACATATAATAAATGAGGATGATAAAAAAGAGACAACTGTTCATGAGACAATTAAAGAAGTGAATAATATGAATAAACTGGAATTGTCTTTGAATTTATTAAAGTCAAATATAGTATGTAATAATTATGATATAAAAAGAATTAATATTATTCCAAATGAATTAAATATTAATGACATAAATTTAAAAAATAGTACAAGAAAAAATAATAATATAAATAATAAGAAGGATGTGTTAATTGAAACAAATTCGGATATATATAATAATATCGATTTACAAAATAAAATAAAAAACATATATATTAATAACAGAAAAATAAGTTACTTAAATGATTATTTAAAATATGTATTAATACATCTATCAATTAGTAAAAATATATTAGATGAACAAATTATTAATACAAATAATAATAAATGGAATTCTTGTAGTTTTCTTTTTTTTCTTTGTTATATTTTACAGTATATATTAAAACAATTAAAATATGATTTATTTCATGGTAGTATTAATACTAAGGTAGTTATTCAATTATTATGTGATTATATTTATTATCTTATTTTTTGTAAGCATGATATTTTATGTTATAAGTGTATGAACGGTGGAGAACTAAATATGTGTGATTCTTATAACTGTAATAATGCATGGCATACTTATTGTTTAAGCCCTAATGAACATAACATGGATAATAAGAATGATAAATTTTGGTTATGTCCCAGCTGTTCAAATATTGATAAGTCTAAATATGTTCAGGTAAAAAATAAATAAAATAAATAAATAATATATATTGCTTAAGTGTTATAATATTTTTATTTGTACATGTAGTTATATGAAAACAAATAAATAATTATAAATATATATATATATATATATATATATATATTATTTTATTTTATTTTTGTAGAGAGGTTGTTATAATCAAAATGAAATTATGGAAAATTACTGGAAGAGAAGAATTTATATTTATAAAATAAAATTTTTCTTATCAAGAACAAGAAAGATAAGAAAAAGACTAGATTTATTGAAGGCTCACTTATCAAGAAGTGTTCCTTAACTTTTTATTTTTTTATCATACATATATATATATATATATTATTTTTAAATTCATATGTATGGGATTATTAATTTATATTTCTAATTAAAATAAATATTATAACCAAATAAATTAAAATATACCTTTATATATATATATATATATATTTATATCTTTGTTTTGTTTTTAAAAAAAATATCCAGTTATTCTACATTTCAGATATTTCAAATATATATGTTTTATTTTTCAATTTATATATGTAATATTATTAATTTTGCTTTATATTATTTACATATATATGTGTCTAATACATTATTAAATTACATCACAATTTATTAATAGTAATTCATATGTCTCATTTGTTAAGCATTTTAGTAAAAAAAAAAAAAAATCTAATTTATAATTTATTCATTTTTAATAATTTGCTTTTATAACATTTTGATTTGTTGATGTTAATATATACATGTATTAGAAGTAGTATTATATGAATAAAAATATATAATATATATATATATATATATATATATTTATTTATTTATTAATAGTGTCTTATTTATTTATACTTTGAAAACTTTTTTTTTTTTTTTTTTTTCTAAAATGAAAAAAAACACACAATAAAGAATTTATAAATACAATTTATTTTTAAGAAAAAAAATATACACATGAAAATAATGAAATAAAAAAAAAAAAAAAAAAAAAAAAAAAAAAAACCCAAATGTCTCTCTTATTTTTAAGTTCATCCTAACATATATTTTTGCACCATACAAAAATTAACAAGTTATATTTTTTATTATTTAAATATATTTAATATCATTAAATATTCATATAAAAAAAAAAAAAAAAAAAATAGCATATATATTATATATATGTTATATATAATTTTTTAATTTTGTCTTGATTTTAAGGAGAGTTTTTAAGATTATTTAATATTTTGTATTATCAGAATTTTATTTTATTATATTATTTTAAAATAAAACAAAAAATTAATGTATGTATTATATATGTGTATATTTTATATTAGTAAAAGAATACAAGTATATAATATATATATATATATATATATATATATAATATACACTATAAATATAATATATTTATTTAATTTTTTTTTTTTTTTTTAAATGAATTTAAATAAAATATATTACTTTAAAACATATGTGTGAATAATAGATATACACCCCTCCCAAAAAAAAAAAAAAATATATATATATATATATATATAATACATATTTTAGAATTTAAAATGATGAATGTGTTAATGAGAAAATAAATATGAAAAGAATTCTTTTTTTTTTTTTCTTTTTTTTTTTTTTTTATATAATATTATTATTTTGTATAATGTTTTAATATAATAAGAGATACAATGAAATTATGAATTATATATATATGTATTATATTTATTCATTATACTTTTTATATATTTTATTTTTGTACATATATATATTTCATGAAATTTTTTTAAATATTAATTCGATATCATTATTAACTCTAATATAAAAAGTATGGGAAAAAATTAGGGTTACATATATATATATATATATAATATATATTTTTAGGTATATATTTTTCTTCATACTTTTATCTTTTAGAATATAACATTTCTTATTATTATTAATATATTCTGTATTATAAATATTATTTACTTTATTTATATAAATTCATATTTACATAATATATAATTTTATTACATAAATATTTATATATTAAAATAGTATATATTTATTATTTATTGGGATAGTACTTTTACCAAATAGAAAAAAAATATACAGTCACACACACTATATATATATATATATATATATAATTAAAAAATATGTATGTAATTTATTGAAGACGAAAAAATATATAATACAAATATTATATATATATTTATATTATGAGTTAGATTAATTTATATTATTTTCTTTATTTTTGAGATAAAAATAATTTAGACATATATATATTATTCCCAATTTGAAATTAGAAAATTATCATATATATATATTCCTAATTTATTCTAAAAAGTAATTTCTATTGATATATAATATTACGCCATTTCATAATGTGTTATTAAAATTATTATATTGTATTATAATAAATCCCTATATTTAATATATACATATATATATATATATATATATTTTACTGTATGATATTGTATTATTAACAGATATATGTATATACATATATATTTATATATATATATATATTATTTATTTATTTTTCGTGTTTATTTTAACTTCGTACATATATTTATATTAATATAACTAAAAATTAAGAGCATAAAAAATGATAGGAATACAAGAAGGAAGAGCATTTTTTAATCCTACGAGGAATCCTAATAATAGACCAGAGAATAATATTAGAATAGAAGAGAATTTACCAAGTCTTAATGAAGTATATAATTATTTCCAAGATTTTTTATCGAGATATTCTTCTAATACATTAAAAGAAGGAAATTTAAAAAGAACATTATTTGAAAATGTAAAGAATAATAATTTTACATTAGATTTAAAATTAGATGATATATATAAACAACAAACAGTTTTTGAAAACAATGAAATTAGTGCAACACCTAGATCAGAAAGGAAAATGAAGAAACCAGAAAATTATTCAGCAATATTAGCTAGGGCATTATCTGAAAGACCCCTTACTTATTTACCTACTATTGAAAGAGTTTGTTATGAAGTTTGTGAAACTGCTAATATTTTAAATGATGAAGATGAACATTTAAATTATGTACAAATTAATTTATTAAATACATTTATTAGACCAACACCTATAAGAGGACTTTTAGCAGCTACACAAGAAAGATTTGTGGTTGTTCCTGGTATTATTGTTCAAGCTAGTAAACCACAACATAAAATGAGAAAAATTACTTTACAATGTCGTTATTGTGATCATAAAATGTCTATTGATGTACCTTTATGGAGAGATAAACCACAATTACCTCCATATTGTAGATATTCTTCTACTATGAAATCTTCTATGGGATTAGGTAATGCTATGGATAGTCAATTAGGATGTAATGGTGTTTTAGAACCATATGTTATACTACCAAATGAATGTACTTTTGTTGATATTCAATCTTTAAAAATGCAAGAACTACCTGAAGCTGTACCAACTGGAGATATGCCTAGACACTTACAATTAAATGTTACTAGATATTTATGTGAAAAAATGATACCAGGAGATCGAGTTTATGTTCATGGTGTATTGACTTCTTATAACCCTAACCCTAGACCTACCAGAGCAGATGGAACGAATTTTTCTTATTTACACGTTTTAGGATTTCAAAAATATGATGACATGTCAGGAAATGATTTAAATTTTGATGTAGAAGAAAGAAATGAATTAACATTATTAGCTGCTGAACATAATATACATGAAAAAATATTTAAATCTATTGCCCCTGAATTATATGGAATGGATGAAGTAAAAAAGGCTTGTGCATGTTTATTATTTGGTGGTACCAGAAAAAGAATTGGTGAGGAAACTAAAATTAGAGGAGATATTAATATGTTAATGTTAGGTGATCCTTCTGTTGCTAAATCACAAATATTAAAATTTGTAAATAGATGCGCACCTGTTTCGGTTTATACATCTGGAAAAGGTAGTAGTGCAGCAGGATTAACAGCAGCTGTTATGAGAGATAGTCAAGGTGTCTTTTCTTTAGAAGGTGGAGCTATGGTTTTAGCAGATGGTGGAGTTGTTTGTATTGATGAATTTGATAAAATGAGAGATGATGATGTAGTTGCTATTCATGAAGCTATGGAACAACAAACCATTTCTATTTCTAAAGCAGGTATAACAACTATGTTAAATACAAGATGTTCAGTTATTGCTGCAGCTAATCCATCATTTGGTTCTTATGATGATTCTCAAGATACTACTTATCAACACGATTTTAAAACAACCATATTATCAAGATTTGATATCATTTTCTTATTAAGAAATAAACAAGATGTAGAAAAAGATACCTTGTTATGTAACCATATTGTAGCCTTACATGCATCAAAACATAAATCACAAGAAGGAGAAATTCCATTATCCAAACTTACAAGATATATTCAATATGCTAAAAGGGAAATTGCACCCTTATTATCAAAGGAAGCAAGAGATTCATTAAGAAACTTTTACGTACAAACAAGAGCTGAATATAGGGGAGATAGAAGATCAGTAACTAAAAAAATACCTATCACTTTAAGACAATTAGAATCGTTAATTCGATTAGCAGAAAGGTAATAAATAATATATATATGTATATTATATATGTATATTTTTTTGTTTTTTTTGAGGATTTGAATAAATGCTCGTAAAACACAAAATTAGGATTACATGTGTACATATATATATATATTTATTTATTTATTTTTCCTTTTTTCAGTTTTGCTAAGATGGAATTGTCTCAGTTTGCTACTGACAAACATGTTCAAATGTCCATTGATTTATTTTCCGCTTCAACTGCAGAAACTGCAAAGCAATGTTTGATTTTTGAAACAATGTCTCCATTAGAACAAAAAGCTGTCAAGGTATAAATAAAAAAAAAAAATACCCACCCAAAAAAAAAAAAAAATTTAAATAATTATTTCATAGGAACATATATATATATATGAGTTGTGTATAATTTAAAAATTGTTTTAATATGACTTATATTTTTTTCGTAACAATTAAAATAATGATTTTTATAATACATGCATATTTTTATTATTATATTTTTAATAGCAAGCGGAAGATGCTATATTAGGTCGACTTGGAAAAGGACAAAGAGCATCAAGAGTTAATTTATTTAGGGAACTACAATTAAGAGGTTTTGACAGATCAGCATTATCGAAGTAATTAAAAAAAAAATATATATATATGTATATATATATTCTCTTTTTTTTTTTTTTTAATATCTTTTACATTATATATACTTATTTTTTTTTTAGAGCATTGGCTATATTAATTAAAAAGGGTGAACTCCAAGAAAGAGGAGATCGTTCAGTCAGACGTACATAAAAGTGTTATCCTAATATTTAATTTTTAAATAATATTATAAATGTATTTTATTTTTTTCTGTTAAAGGTTTTTTTTTTTTCTTTTCTTTTTAAGTTTTGTTCATATAATATATCAATATACATATATATATTTTATAAAATATATGTATATGTCTATATGTACTTTTATTTTATTTAATTTTTTCTCAAGTTGAAAATCCATCATTTTATGGATATTTTCGCTTGAATTTCGTGTACCATATTTTTAAATAGTTATAATAAAAAATATATATATATATATTTATAAATATATGTTTTATTTTAATATGATAAATTATATGTACTTAAATATATTATCATTTTTTTTTTTTTTTATCCTTTCCATATAATATATATATATAATGTTACCTTAAAAATAACTGCACACAAATATATATACCTTATTAAAAAAATATATATATTTTTTCTTTTCTTATAAATGCAAAAATAGAAACGAATTTAATTGCTTTATTTTATTACATTTATTTGGGCATATAAAAAGGGTCTGAT
Source organism: Plasmodium sp. gorilla clade G2 (assembly GCF_900097015.1). Classification (NCBI taxonomy): domain Eukaryota; phylum Apicomplexa; class Aconoidasida; order Haemosporida; family Plasmodiidae; genus Plasmodium; species Plasmodium adleri (nom. inval.). The sequence continues at coordinate 513,701 of NC_041704.1, forward strand.
TTTATTTTCATTTAAAAAAAATAAAAAGAAATTGTTATTATATGAACATTATTATATATTATATTTATTATCATTTAACATTTTTTAATGCAATTTAAGCATTTTATATGAATTCTATAGAATATTTTTTAAATATATTTTTATATTAAGCTATTATATATATAAAATATAATTTAGGCAATGTACATCTTTTATTCCATATATAAAAAAAATGTATATATAAAATAGTATAATATAAATATATAATATAGTTCAATATACATGCCATAGTAGTTATATATAAAAATATAAATTATATATTTATATAAATAATACACAAAAATATCCAAATATAAAAATATTTTAAAATTATATAATAATAATAATATGTCATAATTATAGATATATATATATATATAAATATATTTTATTATAATATGCGAAATATTATATAATAAAAAAAAAGAAACAAAATAAAAAAAAAAATAAATAAAAGAACATTTTTTTTTTTTTTTTTTTTATCATAACTTTTTGCATGTTTCAACATAAAATAAAAATAAATATATTATATATATATAAATTATAAATATAAAAATTAATCCGTGCGAAAAATAAATATATATGTCATATATTATATATATATATAAAATTAATATTTTTTATATTTTGGCCCCATTGAAAAAAAAGAAAAATAAAATTGCGTAATTAAGAAATACTTCTTTTTGTGATTTTCATTTTTAATCAGAAAATATACGTAACAATAAAATATTGCAAAACAAAAAAAAAAAAAAAAAAAAAAAAAAAAAAAAAAAAAAAATTAAATTAAAATTTAAGGAAATTATCAAATAAAATAAATTCACATTAAAATTAAAAAAAAGAAAAAAAATTAAAATTATATTATAATTAAAAAACAAAAATTATTATATATATATAAATATTAATTTTTACGCTTTGTTAAAACAAAACATTTACGTATTTTTTTTATACGAAATTCTATATATAATAGTTTTTATTTTTTAATAAAGGTTTATATTTTTCTTTTAACCTTTGAATTCCAAATTTATATATTAAAATTATATATTCTTATTTAAATCAAAATGCAAATTTTTGTCAAAACATTAACTGGTAAGAATTTAAAATATTATAAACATATTATATATATATATATATATATATATATTAAAAATATATATTGATTTTGTATAATATATATTATATATATATATATATTCAGTTTTGTTATTATTTATATATATACTATGAATAAATATATTTTCCTTTGGGTATGTGTACTTTATTTATATAGATATATATATATATTTTGTTTTTTACAAAATTTTAATGTTTTTATGAAAATTAAAAAATTCCATTATGCAAAATATACATATATATAATTTATGCTTTATTATATAGTTATTGTGGAAGTTCATATGTATATTATTTTTTTCTTATGAATGATTATATATATATATATTGTTTAAAGAATATATTAATATACATTGTAATGTTTTAATGTATATATCTTTGCGTGTGCACTTGATTAACATATATATTTATATATTTTTCCAAATTTTAAATAATTACTTATAATTATATATAATTTTATTTCTTTTTCTTTTTTTTTTCTTAAGGAAAAACTATAACCCTTGACGTCGAGCCATCTGATACCATTGAGAATGTTAAGGCAAAAATTCAAGATAAAGAAGGAATTCCACCTGACCAACAAAGATTAATATTTGCTGGAAAACAATTAGAAGATGGAAGAACATTATCAGACTACAACATTCAAAAGGAATCTACATTACACTTAGTATTAAGACTAAGAGGTGGTATGCAAATTTTTGTTAAAACATTAACAGGAAAAACTATAACCCTTGACGTTGAGCCATCTGACACTATTGAGAATGTTAAGGCAAAAATTCAAGATAAAGAAGGAATTCCACCTGACCAACAAAGATTAATATTTGCAGGAAAACAATTAGAGGACGGAAGAACTCTATCAGATTACAATATTCAAAAAGAATCCACCTTACACTTAGTGTTAAGATTGAGAGGTGGTATGCAAATTTTTGTGAAAACATTAACAGGAAAAACCATTACTCTCGATGTTGAACCATCTGACACCATTGAGAATGTTAAGGCAAAAATTCAAGATAAAGAAGGAATTCCACCTGACCAACAAAGATTAATATTTGCAGGAAAACAATTAGAGGACGGAAGAACTCTATCAGATTACAATATACAAAAAGAATCCACCCTACACTTAGTGTTAAGACTAAGAGGTGGTATGCAAATTTTTGTTAAAACATTAACAGGAAAAACTATAACCCTTGACGTTGAGCCATCTGACACCATTGAGAATGTTAAGGCAAAAATTCAAGATAAAGAAGGAATTCCACCTGACCAACAAAGATTAATATTTGCCGGAAAACAATTAGAAGATGGAAGAACTCTATCAGATTACAACATTCAAAAGGAATCTACATTACACTTAGTATTAAGATTAAGAGGTGGTATGCAAATTTTTGTTAAAACATTAACAGGAAAAACTATAACCCTTGACGTCGAGCCATCTGACACCATTGAGAATGTTAAGGCAAAAATTCAAGATAAAGAAGGTATTCCACCTGACCAACAAAGATTAATATTTGCCGGAAAACAATTAGAGGACGGAAGAACTCTATCAGATTACAATATTCAAAAAGAATCCACCTTACACTTAGTGTTAAGATTAAGAGGTGGTTTTTAATTATTTATTATTTTTTTTTTTTAATCTTGCCTTTTTTTTCTTTATCTTGTTTTTTTTTTTTTAAGTCTATCTTAATATTGTATGTATATACTTTATTATGTAATTTAATTAAATTTTTTTATAAAAAAAATTATTAGTTTGTGTTGTGCGCACACATACTGTTATGAATTAAAATTTTTTTTTTTTTTTTTTTTTTAAAACTTGGCCCCATAATTTGGCATGTGCTATAGTAATAATGATATATAGTTTTTCCTATTAAAATATTCTAGCATTTTTTGTTTTTAATTTATTCATATAGAAAAACATTCTTTTGAATAAACAAAAAAATATATATTTTATTTAAACATATAGATAGGTTGTTTAAATATATATGAATATATTTAGAATTTACTTGAATTTATTATTTATATTAAATGACATCCATTATAAAAACGTAAATAATTGTTGAAATATTCGGATATATTAAAGTATTTATACTAATAGGCATAATTTTTTAAATAAATTGCATAAAAACAGTATAATATTAAAACAAAGTCACTTTCCAAAAAAAATAAAATAAAATGAAATAAATAAATAATACAATCTTAAGGTAAAGAAAATACATATAAATAAATAACCATATAAATAAATATATATAAAAATGAAAAAGGTAAATATATAAATATTAAATAATATGTATCTTGATATCTAATTAAGATAATATCTAAGTAGAAAATATTTATGATCAAAAATTTTCTTTTACATTTTTTTTTGTACTTAAATATGTACAAACATATACAACGTAAAAAAAAAAAAAGAAAAGAAAAAATTATGAAAAAAAATTAAATAAAAATAATATGTATTATATATATATATATATATATATATATATATATATGAAGGCTTAAAAATATAATCTTTAAATAAATATAAAAAAAAAAAAAAAAAAAAAAAAAAGATAAGGCAAATATATCATATTTATAAATATTATTAAAAATAAACACTCAAAAATTGAAATAAAAAAACAAGCAAAATTTTTACCACATGTACATTTTAAACATATAAAATGTTAATATAAATTTTTATTTCTTAATAGACATGTATTTTCTTCTATATATAACTTTTGGTACTATTTCATCTAAGACTAAATTTAATAGAGCCCAAAATATAGCTAATAAATATTGCCACCATAACAAACATGTTGTATTCAAAATAGAAGTAATACCGGGTATACATGTTGAAAGAAATGTTAAAGTTGCAGATATACTACATGCTAAATGCATCCACATGTTTCTATTAAATACTTTATAAAAAGGTTCCCAACTTCTTACTGTATAAGCTCTAAGCATTTCACACCAAACAGCTGATATAAATGCCATTGTTCTACCACGTTTTGAACCTTTTGCTGTAACATCTTCAAAACTTTTTTTTAATATTCCCTGAAGCTCATCCTCGTATCCATCAGACTCTTTATTATCTCTAGGTCTACACCATCCATTATCATCAGCTATTAAATCACCAGTACAACCATCTTGCATTCTGGATCTTAAATCTGGGTGTACATTCTCAGATAATGGATTAATGTTTTCTACTTTTCCTTTAGCTGCTCCCCAAAAGTTCATAGCTTCATTATTTTGTGGATCCCAATAACTAACATTGGTTACCCATCCAACATAATCCGTAGATATCCTATATTCATAACTACTACAGAAATATTTATACTCATGGGAAATATTTGAATCATTTACATCTACCAAATTAACAGTTTTACATAAATTGTGAATGCCATTCAAGTTATAAAAACCAGTACATATATACAACGAAAAAGCCAATGATAACAAGACACATAATGCTTCAAAAATGGTATGTGGTAAAATTCCATAAAACCACCAACGTTTAGTCATAATAGGTTGCTTTTTAGGTCTAGGTGGAGTTTTCATGTTATCATCATTTGGTGGTTCTCTTGATAAGGCAACAGCTGGACACCCATCTGTCATTAAATTCAAAAACAATATTTGTAACGCTTCTAATGGAAAAGGCATTTGAGCAACAATAGCAACAGATAAGTAAATTATTTCACCTATATTTGTTCCAAGCAAGAAACATACAAATTTTTGAATATTTGAGAAAATTGTTCTTCCTACATCTATTGCACTAACAACTGTACAAAAGTTATCATCAATTAAAATCATTTCAGATGCTCCTTTAGCTACTTCTGTTCCATTAATACCCATAGCAACACCTATATCTGCAGCTTTTAATGCAGGCGCATCATTAACTCCATCTCCTGTCATAGCAACTAAATATCCTTTTCTCTTTAAAGATTGAACAATTGTTATTTTATCTTCTGGTTGTGCTCTAGAATATATTAAAATTTTATCAGTAAATTCATCTAGTTGATCATTTGGTAATATCGGTTCATTTGGATTCTTATTAATATGTAATTCTGAACATTCTATAGCTAAACTATTAATATCTTCTACTTGTTCAGATTTCTCTTCTATTAAACCTATTAATTTTCCAATAGCAACGGCCGTAGGTTTTTGATCACCAGTAATCATAATAACTTTTACTTGTGCTTCTCTACATGTTTGTATAGCTTCTTTTACTCCAGGTCTTGGGGGATCAAATGATGCAACATAACCCATAGGTATAAAACCACCAGATTCATCATAATTAACATATTTTAATCTTTCATCTGCATCTTCTAATTTTTTTAATTGTTCAATATTTTCATCAGTCAATGGCTTAATACATATAGATAAAACTCTTAAAGCTTTTTGTGACAATTCCAAATTTTTTTTTATTAATACATTTCTTTCTTCTTCTGTTATAGTACTACTCCAAGAAACTTGTACTCTTTTCGTTGATGTTTCTTCTAATAAATGGGTACTTCTATCAAGTAACCTATCAGGTGCACCTTTAATCAAAGCAACATGTGTAAATACTTTACCAGGTTTATCTAAATACACATTCTCAAAAACATTTACTGTTTTTAATTTATAAAAAGTAATTTTCATTTTTCTTGATGAATTAAATGTAACTTCTAAATCATCTAATCTTTTAAAATCATCCAAATAGGATTTGTGATTTGGATTATTAATAAAAGTATATCCTACTTTAGCAGCAGCAACAACAATTGGTCCTTCACTCATATTACCATGTATTCCCCATTTTGATGTTTTTGGATCTCTTGACAATGTAGTATCATATGAATTTAAATAAGCAGCAAACATTAATGACCTCGTTTTATCTACAATAACAGATTTGTTTGAAGGATTTCCATAATTGTACAAAACTTTATCATATGATGTATTTTGATTCTTTGCAATAACAATTTCTTTTTTTTTTTCGCTATTCAATTCATTAGAATCAAATAAACCACCAAATGGTTCAAAACCTTTTGTTGGATAAAAATCAAATGTTTTAGTTAATTTGTTATTTTCATCACTTAAAGAAGAATTTTTACAAATGGTCACTGCATTGATTGCTGTCATTTTTCCTTCAGTTAATGTACCCGTTTTATCAGAACATATGACAGAACAGCATCCTAAAGTTTCAACAGCTGGTAGTTTTCTTACATTTGCATTTTTTTTAACCATATCTTTAGCTCCTGCTGATAAAGTGATAGTAACAACCATAGGTAAACCTTCTGGAATGGAAGATACAGCAAAACCTACACCAATAATAATAATAACAAAAGTTGGATCTTTATCTGCATGTGCTGGATCTCTATATTTAATAATAACAGCTAAACTAATAATAACAACTAATACAATAATAGCTATTAAACCAATTAAACCACCTAATTTATTTAATGCTACTTGAAGAGGTGTTAATTTACTTCCTTTACTGCTCTTTTTTAATTGTGATGCAATTTTTCCTACTTGTGTATCTAAACCTGTGGATATAACAATACCCTTACCTGAACCGCTAGTTACAGATGTAGTAGCAAAACATAAATTCGTTGCAAAAGGTGTAGTCAAGTTATCAGCTACGATAGTTTTTTTGATATCTTCAGATTCTCCTGTTAATAAACTTTCATTGGTTTTCAGTTCAATAACATCAAATAATCTTAAATCAGCTGAAATAGAATCACCAGTATTGATAAGAACAACATCACCAACAACAACTTCTCTAGATGGTATAACTACCTTCTCACCATTTCTTAACACAGTACATTGTGGTGAAGCCATTTCTGCCAATTTGGCTATAGCATCACCTGATGATTTTTCCATATAAGTAGCTAAACAGGCATTAAGTGTAACTATACTTATAATAGCTACTCCTTCAACAATTTCATTTAAAGCAAGACTAGCTACAGCTGCAACTAACAATAACAAAACAACAGGACTACAATATTGTGATAAAAAAATTAACCATACAGGTACCACTTCATCTTTTTCAATAAAGTTTTCTCCATATTTGTCTCTATTTATTTTTACTTGTTCAGAATTTAAACCGGTATTTATACTTTCCAAACCAAATTCTTTACATAAATTTTCAATACTTTCAGATGCATAATAATTATATCCTATAGATTTAGGTGACTCTTCTACTTTTACAATAGAATTATTATCATCATTCTTTTCTCCATTTAAATTATTTAATCCTTCTTTAGTTTTATTCACAAATTTGGAATTTTCATTATCTCCCTTTTCTGCATTATTGGAATTATTTAAAACTTCATTTTTATTTGTATTCATATTTTGGTTCTTTTTCATATCGTTTTGATCCATCTTTGTATTTTTATTTAATTCATCATTTTTTGATGAATTTATTAAATTTTCTTTGCTTACAGATACTTTTATATCATCACTGTCTTTTTTATTATTAATATCTTCTCCACCCTGTATATTATTATTTTGAGAACTCATAACTTTTGATTAATAAAATAAAATGTATATGTTATTATATATATATATATATATATATATATATATAGATATATATACATATAATATATGAATAGTAACTTTTCTGTATAGTTGAAAATTATGATTCCATTTAATTATTACAAAATATTTTATTCTATTAATCAAGATGTTATTGTACTTATATATATATAATTATGTTCACAATATTAATGTATGCATATATATGCATAATAATTTAGAAGTTGAAATTTTTAAAGATACAACTTCTCTAATGAGTTTTCTTATATATTATTTTATGTATTATGTCCACTACAAAATATTAAATTTTAAACCATAATGAAATTATATAAAAATATTTATAACTGTTTTTTTTTTCTTTTCAAAAATTTTGAATGAATAATTTTTTATAATAAATGTGCTAACAAAAATTATTAAATATTATAAATAAATATAAATGAATAATATATATATATATATAATAAATTTGTTTTTTTGTTTTTTTTTTTGTTTTTTTTTGCTTTATAATTATAAAACAAAAAAACAGATAAGAAAATAACAATAATTATAATAGAAACAAAAATTGAAGGGGGAAAAAAAATTATAAAATAAAATTAATTAATATATATATATATATATAATATATATATATTATATAAAATATTAATCAACAAAATGAAGTTGAAATCGAAATAAAGAAAAAAAAAAAAAATTATTTAAAACTGTTATCTAATAAAAAAATATATGAATATATAATATAATAATAATAATTTTAAATTATATTAATATAATAACAATATAAAAATTATCAAATAAATAAATTAATCTTTTTCTTACTTTTTTCAAATATAGAAACTTAATAATGATCAAAACTATATAAACTTTTTTTTTCTATTTTTCTTTTTTTTTTAAATTAAATATATAATCGACGGGAGATAATAATATTATTTCTTTATCATAAAATATAAAAATTTTATATATTTTCCAACAAAAAAAAAAAAAAAAAAAAAAAAAAAAAAAAAAAAAAATTATTTTTTATAATGTATAAGTAATATACTATATTATATACTTTTTTTTTTTTTTTTTTTTCTTTATATATATATAATATATATATAAATTCAAGTATTCCTTTTAATGTGTAAAAATAATATATAATTAAAATATATATATATTATTTATTTATTTATTAAAAATAATATTATAAATATTCTAGAATAGTATATATTATTAATATAATAATTTTATTTAATATTCCAAAATAGTTTTTTTTTTTTTGCTACATTTTCTAATAATAAAGAACTTTTTTTTTTTTTTTTTTTGCTATACATATAATATATATATAGAGGAAAAAAAAAAAAAAATATATATATATATATATTATATATTATATATATGATTAAAAAAATAAATATGTAGAAAAAATTAAAAAAATAACAAAATAAAAAAATAAAAATAAATAAATATATATATATTTATATTTATTTATTTATTTATTTTAAGTTATAATAAGTAATATAAATATTATACCTTAAAAAAATATATTTTGAAGGAGTATATTTGCATATATTAGAAATTATAAAAATTCTTATATTTCATAATAATATTTAAAAAATATACAGAAAATTAAAAAATAATTAAATATTTTAACATTAAAAAAATTTGTATGTATATATAAATAAGTATTTTTGTCTATGTTTTATTATTTTTATAAATAATATGTATAAAGGGTAATTAGTATTATAAATATATATATATATATATATATATATATTTTAAATAATTGTATATTTCTAAGAATAAATGTTATATTACTCTATCTAATACAATAATTTGACCTATATATGTATATATATAGATTCATATGTGGGTTTATATGTATATCTTATTTACTTAAGTAATATCTCTTCATTTTTGTAATAACTGAATTATAATTTTTTCTAAATCTAATGGATTTGTTTTGGGTGAAAAGTAATTTACTACATCTCCATTTCTATCTACTAGAAATTTCCCAAAATTCCATCCGATACTTTTTAACGTTCCATTTTCATCATGCATCTGAGGAAAAAATGAAATATATGAAATAATTCAATTGGAAAAAAAAAATTATTTTTTTTTTTTTTACTCATTAAATATAAATAATATAAAATCAAATGGCACTAAATAAATATATATATATATATATATATATATATATATATATATATATAATAAATTCATTTAATTAAAATTTATTTATTTATTATTATTTTTTTTTTTTTTACTAACCGAATCGCAATTTTTTTTCAAGTATTTAAAGAGAGGATGTGTATTATCTCCATTTACTTCAATGGGAGCAAACATATTATATTTTATTTTATTCTTTTCATTAAATGTACAAATATCTTTTGTGCTATCAAATTCTTGATTTAAAAATTGACTTGTAGGGAAAGCTAAAATCTAAACATGTGAATAATAAATAAATAATTATAATATATATATATATTACACATAATTAAAAAAATATTACATATATATATATATATATATAATTAACCTTATAAGATTTTTTTTTTTTTTTTTTTTTTTTTATTTTATTTTTTTATTATGTGTACCTCCAATCCTCTTGAGTTATACCTTTCATGTAATTTATTAAATTGTTCTACATGATTTTTTGTTAATCCACATTTTGAAGCAGAATTAAAAATAATCAAAACTTTGTTTTTAAATTTAGACATTGATACATTTGATCCTGATAAATCTTTTACTTCATAATCATAAATGGATGATAATAATTCCTGATCTGATACTTTGATTTTTTGAAAATAACTAAACATATTGAATTTCTTTCCAAAATTGTAGCATATAAAAGATATAGGTAAAATGAATCTAATAAACATTGAAAAGAACATATTTTTTATATTTATTTATTTAAAGGAGCTTATTTTTTTTTTTTTTTTGTATAAATAAAAGGTTGTAATTAAAAAATGAGTACATAAATTGTGTATACTTAATACCAATATATATAAATTATATATATAATATATTATATAATTTAAAAGTGGAATATTATTGTATAGTATAATTTTCTTTTATACAATATAAATATTTAAAATTTTAATATTTATATATATTATTAAATTTGAAAAAAATTAATTAAAACAATATATATATATATATATATATATATATATATATATATATATATATATATTTTAATAAGAATAAAAAATAATAAGTCCATAAATATATTAAAATTATACGTAGTAAAAATAAAATATTTATATGAACATAATTTTTTTTTTTTAACAAGAACAAAAAATAATTTATTAAGTCAATAAACACAAAATAATACATAAAAAATATATATATATATATATATATATATATATATATATATATTATATGTATATATAATAAAATAAAGAAAACTACATAAATATATAATATATATATATATTATAATATGTAAAATAAAGGGAGGGCCTTATATAATCTCTTGAATACATTTCAGATTTTCTTTTTTGCATTTTTAAAAATATATATTATTCTTATATAACACGATAAATATATATATATATATATATATATATATTTTTATTTTTTTTTTCTTCCTAAAATTATTTAAATATTATCTCTTTACATAATTTAGATAAATCTTAACATTTTCAATATAAAAACTGGGAATTTTCATAATGCCATACAGTAAATATTAAAAAATAAAATAAGAAAGAAATTTAAGGGAAGAAATATATATATTTTCTGATCTCCTGATTATTTTAAACATATATATATATATATATATACATTTTTATGTACACAAATGATATACATATATATATTTATATTTAACAATTATATATAATATTATTAATATATATATATATATAATATAATTATACACATATATACACAAATGTATATATATCATGATATATTATATAAGAAAAATCGCTATTAACTTTTTGTTTTTGTACATATTAAATTTATGTTTGTTGCATTATTTGAAAGAATGTAATACATCGAACTATTCAAGAATTTTAAAAGAACAAAATGGAAAGAAGTATATTTATTATAACATTCCAAAAAAAAAGAATCATGGTATTATAAAAGGTGGGTCTAAATATAACGATCATTTTTTTATTAATAATTGGAAGAAAAAGAGAAACGTAAAATATAAACTCAACAAATATAAACCATGTTCCATATTTTCCTTCTTCAAAAAAAAGGGTAAAAATGATAAAAATGAAAAAGATGATAAGAACGCTAAACCTCATATAAATGATAATAATAATCTTGAAAATAAAGAAAAAGGTGAAATAAATAAAAATAAAGAACAAACATCAAAAGAAAAGATAATAATTCTTAAAGACAATAAAAATGTGGATGAAAAAAAAAAAAAAGAATTACAAAAGGGGGAAAAGACGAATAAGTTAACTAACGTATTAAAAGAAGAAACAAAATACAAAAAAAAGGAAAACAACAAAAATAGCAACAACCACAACAATAATAATAATAATAATATGGATGATTCATTAAACAAAAATAAACAGAACCAATTAATTAAAAAAGATGATCTTAATAATGATGTAAAAAATAAAAAAATTCATCTAAACGTTAACAATATTGATACAAATTCTAGAGACATTCTTAAAAATGAAAACAAATATAAAAAACATTTAGAAAATGTAAAAGATAAATTTATTATTTCTCTCAATCAAATATTTTGTTCTTATATGAATAGTATAGATAAAAAAGAAAATTTTAAATATTTTTTTGAAAAAATACTTCAAAACGTTGAAAAAAATTTCCATACATATACTTTTATTACAGATATAGAACAAATGAATAATGAAAAAATAAAAAAAACATATATGATAAATAATATAAATTGTTTTAATGAAATTATGAATATAATTCAAGAAAATTTATATAACATTTTAGTTTTTAAAATACAATTTTTAAAAGTTAAAGCTATTAATGATATAAAAGAAATTATAGCAAATAAAAAACATATGAATGATTATATTTCATATTCAAATAATATTAATAAAATTGTACAAATTTATGAAGAACAATTAACAAAATTATGTCCATTAAATTATATATTTACATTATATAATAGTTTTATGGAAAATAATAATTACCTATTAAATTTCTCATATGAATTACCTCTTTATAAATATAAAAATATTATTGATACAAATATAGAATATTTACGAACATTTTCAAATGATATAACAAAAAATAAAAAAAAAAACTTATACAATGAAATTGAAAAAAATAAAAATTATCAAAGTATATTACAAATAATAGATAATCAACAAAAACAAATCGAAGTTTTACAAGAACAATTAGAAACATCTATTGATGGAATTAATGGAAAATATTCACCATTTAATTGTGCAGTAGCTTATAGAATACCTGATACTAATTTAAATATATCAACACAATATGTTAAAGGCAAATTTAATGTGAAGGTAAATTGTATTCCAGATGATTCATTGCATCTTTTGGGTTCTTATGGTTTTGTTAAAGGTCTACCATTTGGTAACCTAGGTCTATCATTATCTTTAAATTTTTAGAAATTTTTATTATATATACAATTACATATGGTTTTTAATATATGTAATATTTTTTTTATTTTTTTATTTGCAATATATATGTATATGTATATTTTAACTTTTTTTGTTTGTTATGAATATATATTTTCATAAATTTAAAAAATAATATAAAATAAAGAAATAATTTTAATTTGAATAAAAATATCTTAATTTATATACACAATTTGTAATGTAAATTATTATAATTGTATATACATATGATAAGGTATTATATGGTTATATTAAATGTATTCATATTAAATACATTTGTTCACGTCTATTTTTGTTCTTGACATTCAAAAATATAAAAGAAAAGAAAATTAAAAGAAACATTGCACGGGTTATATCATAATTCATATAAATACTAAAAATATTTTATTTCATAAGAGGACATTTTGTTTCTTTTGGTATGTTATTTATAATTACATTTATGTAATGAGACGTATCATATATATATTTCTATGATATAATATTTTTATTTTATTTTTTTTTTTTTGTTTAATGAAAAGAATTTTACATATATTATTATAAAATATTTGAATATACAACAAAATATTATTTTATATTGGTATTTATTAATTTTTATTTTAAAAATTATTAAATGAAGAAATATATGTTCGTATCTATTCATCATATAATAATTTCCCTTTGCTTTGTTCTTAACATATAATTTTATATTAATATACTAAAATAATACAAGGCATTTTTTATATGTCGATATGGTTGTTTATCAAATACTTATAAAATAATAACTTTTCTATTGTTATATAGAAAAAGGTTCATTTATATTATGCTTAAAAAATTGTAATAATTTTATATAATATTCTAAATATGTACAAAATATATACTAGTACCAAACATGCTAAAAAGACATATAAAAAGGATAAAATATCCTTCACTAATCATAATATATATATATATATATAAATGTTTGTATTCATTTATTCCATTTTTTGTTATTTTCTTAATCCATTATTAGAAATATTATAATACAATAAATACAACTAATATAAAGAATATAACTAAAAAATAAAATACACAAAAGCACCAACTATTAAATTAAAAAAAAATAATAATAAAAGAAAAGTAAATAACACAATTATATTTAATATCATTATAACGTTTCTATATTTTATTTCGTTTTGTTATATTTTTATTGTTCTTTTATATGTATTACTTAATATAATACTTTGTATGTTACTATATATCTTAAATTATATTTTAACTTGAATTTCATATATTCTATATTACTTCATAAAATGTATTGTTTCCTAATTAATACTTCAATTATTTTATATTAATTATATATTATTTCATTAATTACTTGATATATTATATAATATAATAATTAATATATTCTATTTTATAAGTATAGAATCCTCGAATATTAAAAATTAATAAACACGTATGTTATATATATATATATATATATATATATTTATTTATTTATTTATATTTATATTTTCCTATTAGAATTGCATAAAAACCTAAAAACAAAAAAAAAATAATAATAATAATAATAATATATTTTTTGTTATTTATTATTAAATTATCTACAACATGTACTACATATATTTTTGATTTTGGATAGATACGTCATATATATATATATATATATATATATTTAATATTTTTATACATTTGTCGTGCATATAACTTTAAAAGTGATTTGACTTATCACTTACTTTTCATTTAGTCTAATTTTTTTCTCTGTATATAATAAAAAAGGAAAAAAATTAAATCATAATAGTATTATTATTACTACAAAGAATAATACTAATAATGACGCTACAATTAATACTAACAATATTTTTATTAAATATTTTTATGTGAATCTAAATAATATTTCCTACTATTGAAATTATAATTAATATAAATATATATTAATAATTATCAAAAAATATATATACGTATATATAACAGTTTATTTTATAAACCCACAAAATTAAAACAAAAAATTATATAAAATTTGTATTATATCTATGAAAATGGCAAAACCTTACAAAGTACGAAAATATCTAATATATTTCAAATGTAGGAGATAGAATATATATATATTACTAGTGATTATAGTACAAGGAAAACAGATGAATGAAATGTTATAAGGTTGTAAAATCCCTTTTCCTACATACAACATACGTAAATATATACTATATATGTATATATATTTTTGAACAATATCTTTGTATTTTTATTATGATTAAATTTTAATATAAAAAATAAAATTATTATATTAATAATAACAATATTATTAATAATAACTATTAAATATGTCGGAGCCTTCGAACACATCCTTTCCACCTTCTAATTGTCAGACTATTTTGGAATTTAAAATTATAGGAGGATATGGCGTTGATAGTACAATCAACAGGAATAATGTTTCTAGTAGCAGTACTGAAGGTTCCAAAAGTAATAATAATAATAATGGAGAAGTGGATATATGTATGAAGTATGATAAAAAAATATTGGATGGTGAAATTAAATTGGGATTTAGTGATGATGAAAATGCGAATAAAGAATTAATGAAAGAATTCATTTCTGCAATTAATTATGGTGACTCCTATTTTTACAATAATTCATATAATCAAGTACCATGTGGTGTTAAACAGACTAATACTAATAAGTGGATATGGAAAAACGCAATAACAATTGATACAAGTAAATCTGAATTAAAGAACAATGGCAAATATAAAAATACAATAGGTGTTCCTCCAAGAACACAAAGTTTATGTCTAGGATATTTAGGTAAATTAAGCGTAAAAAATATAAATGATTTCAATGGTATTAGTCGTTTATTATATGAATGGATAATTGCTGCAAAACTTGAAGGACAAAAATTAGAATATCAGTATAAAAATAATGGGGACAAAAAAAAATTATGTAAAGCATTAGCATACAGTTATGCTGATTATGGAGATTTGATAAAAGGTACAAGTATATGGGGAAATGCAAATACTAAACAACTTGAAATAAATTTAAAAAACATATTTGAAACTGTTTTCAAGAATCAAATTGAACAAAACGGACAAACAAGTGGTTCAAATAAATATCCTGGAGATTTAAAATTATTAAGAGAAGCGTGGTGGAATACGAACAAAAAATATATATTGGGCGCTTTGATATTTGGTGCAGAAACGTTAGAAGGAAAAAATGGTGTACCATGTCTATCTGAAATGAAGATTTCTCCGCCAACGACCGATTATATCCCACAATTTTTAAGATTTACTCAAGAATGGATCGAACATTTTTGCGACAAACGGAAAGCATATGCAAAAGATGTGGTAGAGAAGTGTAAACAATGTAACGAAGAATCGGATAATTATCACAAAAAGAACACTATAGATAGTAAAAAAGAATTTGCTGTAACAAATAGTGGTACAAATAATAGCAACAAAAATTATGAAGGAGAAGGAGGAAAATGTTGGGAGAATAATGGAAAAGTTGCAAATACTATTGGGAAATGTGATGAATGCAAAAGTGCATGTGAGATATTTAAAGCGTTCGTTGAAGGAAAAAATATGAACGATGGAGACGGAAAAACATGGCGAGATCGATGGCAACAAATGAATAGGATATACGGAGACCTAATCAAAACAGCGAAGAAAGAAATAGTTGAATATAAAGAAGCACGAAGAAAAGAACAAATACAGCAGCAGTTCCAGCAACAACAACAACTATCACAAAGATTGCAAAGTACTAATAGTGTCAGTATGCAACCGTATATGATGAAATGTGGTGATAACAATTATTGTCTCAAACCTAATAACGACTCGTTTTACCAATATTTAGCATATAACGGTTATACAACACTTAATAGTTATATGAATTTGGTATTAAAAGATATGGACTGTGGGGATGATAAACCTAGATGGGATCGCTCCACAGTGGTAAAAGAGACACAAAATATCCAACCAACTAGCAGCAGTAAAAAGAAGAAAGTGATATATCCACAACTTTTTGGAGAGCGTCCTTCGGGATACAAATATGCCTGTGAATGTCGTATACCTTCGAGAGAAGAACTTTGTCGTGATAACCATATGTATAACACGAGATGGGAATGTGGAAAGGATGATATGGTTGACAGTGTTAGTAGCCACGTGCAGTCAAGTACGAGACCTAGTGCACCTACTGGAGTCAGTGGAGGAGGAACATATGTATTGTGTAATCTCAGACATGACGAAAATGACGAAACAGATCAAACATCCACTAGGGGTCCATCCAGTGCATCTGTATTTGGTACAAACCTAACTGGTGAAGACCTCGAATTTTTTAGTTTGTTTGATTCATGGTATAAAGATATACAAGATAAATTAGATCGTCATTTTCATCGTATTAATCGTGATTGTAAACTAGAAAATATTATGGTGCAAAGTGATGGTAGAGGTCCCACAATTTCTCCAGAATGCCAAACCTGTCGTGACAATTGTGAATGTTATAAACTATGGGTAAACAATATGAAAGACCAATGGGAAAAACAGAAGAAAAATTACGAGATATTTCAGAACAAATCACCTAGTCAAAAAATTTCATTAAATGATTATTTATTTTCTAGATGTTGGGCAGAATATTTTGAAAAGGATGTTAAATCCAAATCGCTTAAGGAAATTGATGTTGTAGAAGATATACATATTATAAATTTGTTACAAGAACGATGTGGCGAAGATAAAGTAAATGCCGAAAACAAATTCCAAGAAAGAATAAAAAAAGCTGAAAATGAAAAAAAAATATGTCATAAAAAACAAGATAGGTGCCAAAAGGGGGGAGAGACACTTAATTGTGATGCATTCGTTGGTAATGTTATTGGATGTAATAATAAATATTATGATAATATAAGTGATGCAAAAACATGGAACTGTACACAAACTTCTAATGGTGGTGCAAAATTACAACCTGGAACATGTGTTCCCCCACGAACTCAAACATTATGTGTAGCAAACATGTATTCTGGTGGTAATATACTAATAAATAGTGGTGATGACGAAAATAATTTAAAACAATACATAATGAATGCCATGAAAAAAGAAACGCAACTTTTATACGATTATTATACGTCAAAGGATGATAATAAACGGGCAATCATATCAAAAACATCTAGTGGTCAAAAAGGTAAAAACGATTCTAATTATATGCCTAAAAATTTTTGCAAAGCAGCAGAAAGGACATATAATGATTTCAAACATATGGTTTTAGGAGATGTTCCGTCGAAAACTGATAGTTTCAATAAAATACATGAAGAAATTAAAAAAATACTTCAAAAACAAAATAATAAACAACAGCAATCTAATCCACAGACTCCTGAAAACTGGTGGGATACACATAGTGATAAGTTCTGGGATGCTGTCAAATGTGGGATTAAAACACAAACCCAACCAGATGGTTCTAAGAAAAATTTTAGTGGCAATGAGTGTGGTGAGTTCCCCCCAGATGATACGGATAACCAATTTGTTTGGTGGTTCAAAGAATGGGGCCAACAATTTTGCTTCGAACGGAAAAAATATATAGACGCGATAAACGAAGTGTGTGATTCATTATGGTATAACAGGTGTGATATTAGTACACAAAAAACATTGAAAGATGTATGTCAACATAAATGCCAAGTATACAAAGATTTTATTCAAGAAAAACATTCAGAATGGATACAACAGAAAACCAAATATGAAAGTGAAAATCCTGAAATGTTTGCGCACGAATTATTTTCACAACATTATCCTGAATGTGTAGATACAAATTTCGAACTGATATTTGAAGAAAAAGTCTCAGCAAATAGTAAACCATCAAAAACAGAATTGAAATATGATTATGCCGATGCTAGTGATATATGTTCGTGCAAAGACCAAACATATGCGTGTAAGAACGATGGTAATAAATCAACATGTAAAGAAAAAGGTGGCGATGTAACCACCTGGCGTACCCATTTATTAAAAACTGGAAAGGACGGCAAACCATTACGTGGCGTCTACGTTCCTCCGAGACGCCAAAAATTATGTCTAGCAAATTTATATCCAATAATTTTTGGAAAAGACAAAAATAACAATAACGATAATAGCACAAAAAAGAACGAGCTATTGAATAGATTGAAAATAGTTGCAGAAAGAGAAGCGTACTACCTGTGGTTACAGCATGTTACAAAAGATAAGAAACTCGACACAACGTCCCACAATAGAGCCTGCTGTGCTATAAGGTCAAGTTTTTTTGATATTGGAGATATTGTTAAAGGTGCAGACATATGGGACGATCCTAGCAAAACATATATACACAAAACCTTAAACGATATATTTGGAAAAGAATTAGAAGAATTAAAAAAATCACAAAAAGAACCAACATACGAAAATCCTATTTTATATTTAAGAAAAAAATGGTGGGAAATAGACGAAACCGTTGGTAATAGTGGAAATAATAAGAAAACCAACAGAGACAGTATATGGGACGCTATGCAATGCGGAGTCAAGAATGCGATAACAGAATTAAACGGAAATGGGGAAGAAGTTCAGGATAAAGATTTGCCAAAGTGCATACAAGATATAAATCAAAAGCGTAATGTCTACTTAGTTGCCACACCTCAATTTGTTAGATGGTTAGAAGAATGGTCTCAACAATTTTGCGATGAATACCCAAAACATATGGAAAAATTAGGAAGACAATGTAAACGTAGCAGTGGTAATAATAATTGCAACGACCATTCCAATAAGGATTGTAAAGATGTTTGTGCAAAATATAATGATTGGATAAGTTTAAAAAAAAAGGAATGGGATGGTATGAGCAAATATTATTCTAAAATATTACAAATGGGAAAAAGTAGTGATCAGTCCCCTGATGGAACTGATTACGATGCAATCACTCAACCTACAGCCATTGATTATTTGAACCAAAAATGTAATAAAAACATAGATGGAACAAATAATTGTTGTCACTGTAAAGATATAGGAAAAGACAGTACGCTGTCTCCTACGTCACAAAATAGTAGTAATCATGATAAACCGCTTGAACATATGCACAAAGTCGTCAATAAAATTGACGATAAATATAAAAAATATATGCCACAATGCACCAAATGTTACATTCAACACATCAGGGATCAGATAGAAAACATAACTGATGTGTTAAAGGGTAGAAAGGAGCAGAACACCAAAGGAAGGAGTAGTAGTAGTTCTAATAATCCGTGTGCCCAAAGCACCACAAAACCCGATAAAAATATGATGGAAATAGCACAAATATTTCAGGCGGAAGCAGAAACACAATTGAATGGTCGTGGTGGTGATAGTTTGAAAGGTGATGCATCCAAAGGAACATATAACAACAATGTTAATGGATATGACCTGAAAGATAGCAATATTTGTAACCTTGAAAAAACCAAACATACGAATGATGGTCGTGGTGGTAATAACGGTGGACCATGTAAAGGAAAAGGTTTGGGTGAAAATAATACTGTAAACACGCGATTTGTTGTAGGATTTCTATGGCAAAAGGATGAGACAAACATACATGAAAGCCACAAAGATGTTATAATGCCCCCACGACGTCGTCATATATGTACATCGAATTTAGAAAATTTGTTCACTTCTGCAAGGGGACTTAATGGTGATAAAGTTAATAACTCTTTTTTTGGAGATGTATTGCTTACTGCAAAATATGAAGCAGAAAAAATAATAAGTATGTATAAAGGTAAGAATAAACTAACTGATCAAGGGGTACCAAAAGACCCAAATCACAGGGAATCTATATGTCATGCGGTACGTGGCAGTTTTGCAGATATTGGGGATATTATAAGAGGAAGAGACTTATGGAGTAGAAACGGTGAAATGAAACTGCTAGAAGGTAAGTTGAAAGACATATTTGGAAAGATAAAAACACTAGTTGATAGTAGTGCCAACAAATATAGCACCGACACCCCCCAACATACCAATCTACGTAAAGATTGGTGGGAAGCAAATAGAAAACAAGTCTGGGAAGCAATGAAATGCGCAGTAAAAGATTATAAAGTTCCCTATGTTTTGGAATCATCAAGTGGTGGTAGTCGGAAAGCTAGTGAGAAACCATATTGTGGATTTGATGATAGTGGTACTCCACTTGATGACTACATCCCGCAACGATTACGCTGGTTAGGCGAATGGGCCGAGTGGTTTTGTAAAGCACAAAAAGACGAGTATGACAAGGTGCGATCGGCGTGTGAACAATGTAAGGGTGGAACATGTGGAAAATGTAACGATTGCAAAGAAGCTTGTGGTAAATATACTCAATTTATTAATGATTGGAAACAACAATGGACAGAAATAGATAAAAAATACAAAGATTTATACCAACAAGCAAAAAGTAATAGTGGTGGTAGTGGTACTAGTGGTGATCGCAATCAAGAATACCTTGATGAATTTTTAAAACAACTTAAGGATAAAAATACCAGTAATATCACGTATGGTACCGCTGCAGGATATGTACATGAAGAAATTAAAGATATAGGTTGTAATACACAGAAATATTTTTGTGAAAAACCGACTAATGGTGGCAAAAAGGAGGAGTATGCTTTTGAGGATCCCCCCAAAGATTATAAACAAGCCTGTGATTGTCAGGAGTATAGGGCACAAATTACATCATCGACGACAAAGGGACAAGGATCACAGGAACTGGACACGAGTGGATCACAACAATCGAAGGCACTTGTGACACCACAATCATCATCGTCACAACAACCATCCATTGGGGGAAGTGGTAATCCTAGTACACGTGGTGGAAGCACTGTAAAAGACCAGGACCAAGGAACAACATCAACTGGTGGAGCTAGTGGTCAGGAACAAGACACAGGACAAGGACACGACCCCAACACAAAAGGCCCTGATCAAAATATTGGCAGTGCTGGTGCGTTGGTGCCACAGGGTGGTGCTAGTGTTCATGGTAGTAGTGTGCCGACATTACCAAATGCTCACGATGCTAGTCAACCTAATCAAAAAGGTGTTATCGATAGTACTCCTCCTCCTGGTACTGAACAAGGTGCTTATGAACCCCCTCCTTCTCGTGGTGGCCACTCTTCTCCTACACCCTCTACTGGTGGTACATCTGCTGCACCTTATAACAAACCCACAACACCCAAAGATGAATTTAAGGAATTGAATACATGTCCTTTTGAGATTGGTGCCACTGGTGGTGTTACTACTGCTGTAAATAATGAAACATGTAAAAAATTTCTTGTTTATAAACGATGTATAAGTACTAAATATGATAATAATTTGAATAATTGGAAAAGCGACCTTGTAAAAAATAATAGAGATAAGAATGAAGGGGTATTAATGCCACCAAGAAGGACACGTTTGTGTAGAGCACCTTTTTTAGGACAATTTTATCGTGCAAATGAAAAAGATTCATTTATAAATCATTTTTATACAGCGACGTTTAATCAAGGAATCCTTTTAGGTATATTATTCAAAGATAATAAAGATGAAGCATATGAGTCACTAAAAAATAGTTTTTATGATTATGGAGATATAATTAAAGGTACTGACCTTGTGGAAGAAACACTTATCCATGATTTAAATGAAAGGTTAAATAAAATGTTTCCAAAAAATAGTGCTTCATCTACATCTGTTGATGGACGAGAACAATGGTGGAATGAAAATAAGAAACGTGTTTGGAACGCCATGTTATGCGGTTATCATAAAGGAATAAATGATCTACAAACACATAACAAAGGTAGAAGAAAATCGCCTTCACTTCCTTCATCATTAACTAAAATTATTCCAGATGATTGGTGTCCCGTACCTTCTGATGACACAACGCCACAATTTTTGCGTTGGATGACTGAATGGTCACGACAGTTTTGTGAAGAAAAAGGAAACGAAACCATATCATTACAAAAAAATTGTTTAGATAATGATGGTAATACAACAAAAATTGAAACAAATAAAGGATACAAATTAAATGATACTAATTGTTTAGTGTCGATGAAAAAATATAAGGAATGGATTGATAGTAAACGTGAACAATGGCAATCATGGGAAAAGATATACAAAAAAAAAAAACAAAATGTAAAACATATCACATCAAGTGCCACTTTCCTACCTGGAACATCATCACAAGAATTAGCATCACAAAATGATGCGGAAAAATATGTACAAATGAATTGTGATAAATGTGACTGTAACATTAATAATTTAGAGTATATGTATAAACAAGTAGATAAACCTAGTATAAACGCAATTAAAAAAATCGTTGCAAAAGTTCAAGAGGATATACCAGAACTGAAATTAGTAAGTCTAAATGATGATATTAAATTTGTACAAGATATGATTAAAAAAGTCACAGAAAATGCCAATATTATTGAAGAAAAAATAAATCCACAGGCAAAACAATTAGAAGTAAATAAAACAAAATCAAACACATCTCCAGGTTTTCGTATTCTTACTAATTTGTGGAACACAATAACAAAAACTGTTTTGACGTCTGCGGCTGCTGCTGGAAAATTGGGTGTTGCTGCAACAACAGCAGCTATTGATACTGCTGCAGATATAATTCCTCAAGCTGTAGAAGTTGGGGTAGAAGCTGGGTTAAAAGTTGGAATAGGTGCTTTAGATGGAATAAAGAGTATGATTCCTAGTGGTAAAAGTGTGGATGCTACCAAAGTTGATTGTGGAAGCGCGTCATCAAAAGGATCAACCGCATCACCAGGAACATCTGGACAATCTGCAAAAACAAAACCCTCAGCCTCAAATGTGACAACCCTAAGCGACATCTTAACTTATACTGTCACTTTTCCAGTAGGATTTTTATTAGGTGCGTTCGGGTTCCTTTTCTTCTACCTGAAGGTAAGAGATATATATGTATGTGTATATGTTTTTATATGTGTGGATATATATGTATATGGGGATATGTTTTATATATATGTTATATATATATTTATATAGAAATATAGTAAGAAAGAAATTGGATAAAAAAAAAAAAAATATAGAATATATAGAAACAAATTTGTTAAAAAAAAAGTAATATATAGAAATACATTTATTAAAAAAAATATGTAATATATAGAAAAACATTTGTTAAAAAAAAAAAGTATATAGATATATATTTCTAAAAATACAAAAAAAAAATTCACTTAAAATAAAAAATGATAAATTTTATGAAAAAAAAAATACAAAAAAAAATTCATTTAAATAAAAATGATGAGAAAAAATGTTATTAAATAAAAAAAAAAAAAAAAAAATACTTATATATATATAACAATACCTATATAACTAAACCTACATATGCATACCTATACCCATATACTCCTTTTTTTTTACAGAAAAAACCTATACTTCGACCTACAAAGCTTTTTAGTGTCATCGATATACCACAAAATGATTATGGCATCCCTGATGAAACATCTACCAATCGGTATATTCCATATGGTCGATATAAAGGCAAAACATACATTTATGTGGAAGAACATTGTAGTGGTAGAGAGAATATCTTTGAGTCTGACACTACCGATATAACTTCGTCAGAAAGCGAGTATGAAGAACTGCATATTAACGATATATATAAATATAAATCACCAAAATATAAAACTTTAATTGACTTAGTACTAAAACCAAGCAGCAAAACACATGATGCTGAAAATACACATATAGATCATATGGAGGATACAATTCATACACCTAACAATAATCCTACCGATGATGAATGGAATCAACTAAAACAGGATTTTATTTCGCAATATTTAGAAAACATACCAAAGGATTTACCTAATGAAAATACCGTTGATGATAATATGCCTAAGGATATCCAACCTGATATTTTACCCCATAATATGGAAGAAAAACCTTTTATTACATTCATTCAAGATAGATTTCTTGATAGTAGTCGTGAAGATGTTACTTATAATATAAATTGGAATGTTCCAAAACATACACAGATATATTCTAACATTACACATCCCCCTAAGGACAATAATTTATATAGTGGTACAGATCTAATTAATGATTCGTTAAATAGTGAACAACATGTTGATATTTATGATGAATTGCTTAAAAGGAAAGAAAACGAATTATTCGGGACTAAACATCCAAAAAATACTACAAAATCTAAATACATTTCCATTTGAGTGATAAAAACCTATTAGAATAGCAATTTTATTGATTTCATAAATATTTAGAAAATCATAGAAACATTATATAATATTGGGATAATAAAGAAGAGTTAATCAATAAATAAAAAGAACTATGGTTAAAGTATTATGGTAATACACATAATAACCATAATAATATGGATCATATATCCAAGTTGTAGACCAATATTTTAATGGAAAATATTATAGAAGAACTTAATACTTCAGATGATTATATGATACCTATTAATGTATACCAGTATAACAAGATGTGGGATGCAAAAAAGAAATAATGATCAAGAAAACCATGAAAATGATTTCCATGATAACTTTGTAGAAGATTCTATTATTCTTAAGAGGAATAAAATAGGAGCACTTTTTAATAATAATTTAAAAGATGAAACTTATCCTTCATTAAATATATGGAATATATAAATTATTTGACATATAAATACTTCTAAATTTATTTTGTTATTATTGTTTCATATAATTATATGTGAATATACATTACCCTCACATTTAAATGGATATAACTTTATTTGAATAATAAATTTTAAAAAATATAAATACCTGGTTTTTCAAGGATAGCAATTTATTATATATTACAATTTTTATGTATATAATTAATTCTTTTTTGATCCATGAGATCATCATATTTTCGTTATAAGATCTCTTTCTTTCTTTTTTTTATGAAGTAATAAAAAAATTATTTGTTTATTTTATTTGTAGAGTTATAAAATTTATTTTATAAATATATATTTCTATTTATTTTTTAAAATATAATTTACACAAAAAAAAAAAAAAAAAAAAAAAAACGTATACCATTAGAATAATATTGTTTATTATATTAGTATAACATTTCATATGTAACATAATATACACATATTTTATAATTTATATGTGTATATACTGCAACTCTTGTGGAATTGATAAATTTTGTTTTTCCTTTAATGTTATATTATATTTGGTAAATTGTGTATGTAACAAAATGGAATTGATGTATTCTAATTTTTCTTTCTCATTATTACATTGTAATAATATATCATGACATATAAATATTGGTTTAAATCCTTCTTTTTTTAGATGATTAATTTTATTCATTTCAAAATTTTTTTGTACTATTTGTTCATATATAGGATATAATTTCCATTGATTTTCAAATTGTAAAAATATTTTATAAAATGGATCACATATATGTAAGACATATGGTCCGTAATTAAATGTAATAAATTTATATTGCAACATTTTCATATATTTTTTTAAAATAAAAATTTCTTTTTCTCCTTGTATATTTTTATTAAGGTTACAAGATATTTTCCTTATTCGTTCAAGAAAATTTTTATATTCATTTGGTAAAAGGGAATATATATTTTTTAAATCATGCTTTAAATGCATTTCTATGATTTTAAAATTAAAAATAAAATCATCATTTTGAAAAATTATTTCTTCACTTTTTTGTTTTACGTTACTGTTTTTATTCATATATAATTTTTTTGTAACATTTACATTTATATCTTCACTTTGTATATTACATTTTAAATTTTTATACTTTCCCTTATCATTAATCTGTATATTATTATTACTATTATTATTATTTTGAAATAAAGAATTTATTTGGTTTTTATTTATTATTATATCATCTTCATTTTTTTTTTTCTCAAAAAATTGATCTTCAATATGTTCAAAGTTTTCAAAAGATTCTACAACCTTATTTATGATATGATCATCTGAATCATTTTTTTCATTTAACATATCTTGTTCTTTCTTACTATCCTTATTAATATTATTTATAGTATTTATATTATTTATTTTATTTATGTTATTTTTTTTTTTCAAGTTCATGAAATTATTTAATTGCTTAAAAGATAAAAAGACATTTTTTTGTGATATAATATTGTACTGTAACATTTTTTTAAATAAAATAATAATATGACCAATTTGGTTAAAGCTAGCTATTTTTTTGGAATATATGAGATTAATTTTGTAAATTAATTTTTCTGAATTAATATATAAAGGAATAACAGGTATAACTTGACACATTGCTTCACAAGGAAGTTGAGAAAATTTTGTAATAATATTAAGTAATAAAATTTTAATAAAAACACTATCTACATAATTTAAATAATAACAATTGGTAAGCATTAAATATAAATGATATGTTCTAATTTTTTTTATCCTTTTGATAATTTCAAAACATAAATTGTTAAGATATCTATGATTTGAAAATTTGCTTTTGTTATATCCATAAAAAAGTCTACATAAATAATGATTATTAATTAAATCAATATTTTGAAGAAAATATATGGACAGTAAATTAAATATATTTTTCACATATTCATTACATACATATTCTTTGGATTCATCCAAAGAACTGTTACATGAATTGTTATATACATTTTGATCATTTTTAAAAAAATCTATATTATTTGTATTAAAATCAATTTTGTTATTAAATGCTTTATTATTAATTTCAAATTCGTTTTTTACATTTCCTATTTTATGATTATTTTTTATATTCACATTTTGTACAGTACCATTTAGTGTGTACTTGTTTTGTTTATGAAGAAATATATTATTTTCTTCATCTTTAACTATATTATTTTTATATTTTATAGTATTATTATTTTCTCTTTTTTCCTTAAGAAAATAATAAGAATTAATATAACATATATTCAAATAGACCTTAACTAAATCATGAATATCAAAAAATGGCTTTTCATTATTTTGATTGTAACATTTTGAATTTAATATATTTTTTTTATTTTGTGAAAAATCAGATGATATAGAATTATTAATACTATTTATTATTTTTATTTCTAATTCTTTCATTACACAATTTATCTTATTTAAATTAAGTAATTTATTTTTACTACAATATCCTATGTAATATAAAAATTCTCTATTATTTAAATTTTTTACATTCACATTTTCAAAATTTACAAACTTTTCTTTGTTAAAAAAAAATTCTTCTCCCTCCTTTGGTTTGTTTTGACATTTGTATGGAAAATCTATACTCGGATTATTTATGGTATGCATATATATTTTTTCACATTTTTTTATGAGCCTTTTGTTAAATCTCCCTTTTAAGACAAAAAATGTGTTCCCCTTACACTTTATCATGTCAACATTTTTATATAAACAAATAGTATATAAATGATGACATATATATATTAATATATTAATAAATAAATATATAAATATATAAATATATTAATATTTTTATGAATCAGTTCTTTTTATTTATTTATTTTCTAACGAGGGAAAGGCATTATATATATTCCTAATATATTTATATTATATATATTATAATAAAATCATTTTTATTTAAGATATTTACAAAATAAGTATATATTTTTTCGACGCTTTTTTTTTTTTTTTTTTTTTATAGAAATTATAAAATATTAAGATTATTTATGAAAATAATTTCTTATAATATTACTTTTTTTTTCGATAAAAAAAAAAAAAAAAAAAAAAAAATTATACTGGTATATTATATATATATATTTATTTATTTTATTTAACATGAAAATTTTCTCTTCATTTATAAATTATATATATTATTATAATTTTTTTATATGAACATATTTTATGCCCCTCAAAGGAAAAAAAAAAAAAAAATACACATATTATATATATATATATATTTTATTTTTTGCGTGAATAATTTTATCTTTTATTCTAGCACTATTATAACAGTATATATAAGAATGTCATAAAAAATGGAAGAACCCATAAATACCATAAAAAAAATTAAAAGTAATATGAGCAAGATTTGTTTCAACAAGTCTAATAAGCTCAATGCTGATTTTAAAGGTTAATATAAATATATATATGGATATAACTACTAATCATATGAAGGCAAATTATATAAAATATAAGCAAACTTTTGTACATATAAATAGATAAAATCTGTACATATATATATATATATATATATATGTATATCATTTTTCTTTGTGAATTTTAAAGATGATCATATTGAAATAATATTAGATAACAAAAATATAACACCTAAACCAATATATTTCAATTTTCAAGAAACGGAAACAAAGAAATCATTTGATCAAATTGGTAAATACATATGTAAATATATATATATATATATATATATATTTATGTATATATTTATTTTATATATTTTTCTCTATTAACACTTTTACTAAATCATTTTATTTTTTCTTCAAATAATAGATCAGTTATTGAAACAATTTAATGAAAAAAATGATCATACCAAAAATGATTCCCAGAAAAAAATAGCAAATATACAGGATGAAGAACAAATTAGAAATATATTAAATGCTAAAAAGAAGAAAAAAATAGGAAAAAGCGAATTCTTTGATTATATAAATAATAAAAGGGATACTAAATGGACTCCATATGAAAAAGAAATTTCAAATACTTATGATGGTAAAAATATAAACACACATATATATATATATATATATATATATATATATATGTTGAACCATCTTTTTGTTTTCATTTTATATGTTTCATTTAACCAATTTATGATGTTTTATTGATGCCTCTATTTTTTCAATCAACCAGAAATATTATTGTGTGAAAGTGAAACAATTGTCCTGTTGAATATACCCAATACACTAAATGACATAGACGAAGAAAAATTAAAAGTCGAAGAAAAAAATAAGTTATATGAAAAATTACTTAATAATGATGAAAGTAATTATATAAGTAAATCCATGCAAACATTAAGCGTTTTTAAAAAAAATAAAGATATATATGTTTCTACAATTAATAAACAAAGTAAAAGTACTCAAACGAATTTATATGAATTGTATAAATTGACAATTATGAACCCAACAGACATGTTAATATAAAAAATAAAAAAATTAAAAAAATAAAAATAATTTTTAAAAACATATAGTCTTGTCACATTAAACAAATAGACAAATCCAAAAAGGGCCTAATAAAATATGCATTTATAGTTGTATATATATTTTATAACACTAACTTGTTAAAAATAAAAAATACCATATTAATCAAGATAAATACATATATATATATAATTATTTATATATTCACATTTTCATTTTTTTTCTTATTAATTTCTTACGGTTCTCTTTTCAGATCGCAGTTGTTACATAAAAGATTTCTCAAATATAGAAATAAGAAATTAAAAAAAATTATGGATGAATATGGAGATTCCTTAAATATTAACGAAAGAGTAATTTTAAAGAAAAATATGTGGGTACAAGTTGTTGATAAAAATGTTGCTGATAATAAACAAACGACCATCATACCCAAATCATTTTATAAATCAAGGAAAAATAACACATCTCTTTTTAATACTTTATTTATGACAAAAAATATATCAAGAACCTTTTCAAATAAAAGCAGAACAATGAGAACAAAGAGTAGATATAAAAATATGAAGACAATGAAATTCTTAACAAGTAAAATGATATATATATATAATATATATATATATAATATATTTATATATACATTATATAGTACCATTTTGTTTTTTCCCCCTATCAATAAATATAACTTTTCATTTTTCTTCCAAATAAGGCAGTTTTAGTGAAGATGAATATTTAATAAAATCCATAATTAAAAAGAAAAAAGAAGAAAATGATATTCCTGAAGAAGACCCATATGCCGAAGATAATGCTAAAGGAATACCTTGGATAATTAATAACAAAAAAAAAAAATTAAATAAATCTAATTTTATACTTTTAATAAAACAAATCGAAAAATGTATTGTACAGAATATTTACATTTATCAACAAATGATTTATAAAAATATTCATTTGAATTATTTAAGACAAGTAGAAAATAATGATGTTAAAATGTTTGACGGAGAAAATTATGATGCTCTTACTAATCCTAATATTAACTATAAAAAAAAAAAAATTCTTATAAAGATAAAAATAAAAACAAATATGAAAAAATTATGTAATTTCAAAAACAAAATTAAAGATATTAATAAAATGAAGGGTGATATCCCTAAACAGACAAATAATTCCAATGATACAATTTCAATTAATTCAATAAAACGTCGTATTCATATTCTTTCTAAAAAGAAAAAAGAAAAAATAGCCAAAAAAATTTTTGTAAACAAGCTAAAATATAATATCAGAAAGAAAATAAAAAAAAGAAAAAAAAAAATGAATAAAAAAGAATATGATACAAATGAAAATAATTATTCAGATTTTTTACAAAATAAACAAGATATTAATAATCTAACATATAAGAGGAATAACAACGATCACATAAATGTCAATAAAAATATCAAAATAATGAATGAAGCTAATACGGAGAAAAAAACAAAAGATGGTTGTTCAGAAGACCTATTAGAAAATCATACAAGTGTAGACAATTTTAATAAAATGGAAGATGACAAAATATTTGATATTCTTATAAATGATGAAAGCAAAGAAGATAAGATAAAAAAAATAAGTACCATAATTATAGACGATGTCTTACATAATAAAAATAAAAATAAAAAAAAACCATCCGATCTTTTAGAAAGAGATAATTTTGAAAAAAAAAAATTTGAATATATTTTAAAAAAGAAAAAAGGATTTACTACCATAAATGTAAATAGATTAAAATTGATAAAGGAAGTGAAACAAGATTATATATACAAATATTACAACCATGATATATTAAATGATCACATTTGTAATAATAATAATATTAATAGGATATGTAATGAATATACAGATGTACTTGATAATATAAATGAAGATTCAAATTATATCCATTTGGATTTAAATAATAATATAGAACATACAAATAGTATAGAATATAATAATATATTATATAAAAGGAAAAAGAAAAAATATATCAAGAATATTTCTATCAATAAATTATTTCAGTTTCATTATAATAAATTAGAAAATATAGTTACATCAATTGATACAAATAAATTTTATAAAGATTATATTTCTTCTAGTTATTCAAATACATTAGATATTGGATCTTTTCAAAACAGTAAAGGGAATATTGCCATATTTAGTTTTATAAATCCAAATTATCCTCTTAAACTATATAATTTAAATTGCAGTGTTATGAAAATAAAATATTCAAAAAATAATCCGAATCTATTAGTATCTGCATTATCTAATGGACATATCTATATATATGACATACGACAAAAAGATGAAACACCTGTACTTAAATCGACAACAATTAAAAATTATTATGAAAACTGTTATGAACCAATTTATGATCTTTCTTTTAAAAACCAGTATACTAATAATAATTCCTTTGAAAATATTTTTTATTCAGCTCATGAAAATGGTTGTGTATATCAATGGAACATAGAAAAGGAATTAAAAACTAAAGAAATATTATATTTAAAAAATAAAAAAAATGATTTATATCAAGATCTATCATCCGTATTTGAAAATAAAAATCTTGTTAATAAACCATTCAATTCATCTTTAACTTGTATTGATATAGATTATTATATGCACCATGATGAGGATTTTATTATTAGTAATATTGAGAAAAATGATTCCTCAGAATTTAATAAGAATGAAAATAATCCTTATGTAGAATTAAATGAAAATAAAAATGTTCAACAAAGAAAAGATCTTATGAAAAAATCAGATAACAAATTAAATCATAAAACTACACCTCTTGAAAAAGATAATTATATTAATCATATATCAAAAGAGGAGGAGTTATTGAATCATTACAAAAATATAACAAAAAATATAATCGACAAAAAAATTAAACCAACCCATTCCTACTATTATCTAGGTAAAAAATTATATGGTATAATATGTATATGGTAATGGTGTGATAATATATATATATATATATATATATTTTACTTTTGAATATTTATTTTATGGTAGGTACAAAAAATGGAATAATTTACAGGTGCAATAGCTGCTATCAGAAGTCTTATTTAAATCATTACATTGCTCATTTTGGGGCTGTCAATAGAATTAAAATAAATAAATTTGATCATGATATTTTTATAAGTGCTGGTGAGGACTGCACAGTAAAATTATGGAATAGATTTCGTAATACACAAATTACAACCTTTAAATCAAAAAATTCGTTCAGCTCAATAAATGATATAATATGGTAAAAATGAAGTATATATATATATATATATATATGGGTATGTATGTATGTATGAATATACATTTTTATATATTATATCATTATCATCATACATTCAGGTCACCAAATAATTCAACCTCCTTTTTTTGCTGCTCTGATGATGGAAGAATAGAATTATGGGATTTTGATTTTTTCTCGAAAGATCCCTTGATAATTTTTTATCCAAACAATTTGGAGACATCCAAAATTACCACCTTAAAGTAAAGACATATTTATTCATTATGAATGTAAACATGTTCATTATATATATATATATTTATTTATTTTTATTTTTATTTTATTTTTTTTTTTTCGAAGGATGTTTAATAAAGAAGATATATTATTATGTGGAGATAATTTGGCTAATGTTTCCATGATGAAAATAAAAAATTTATTTAATTTAAAACTAGACGAATATGAACAAAAGATGAAATTAACCAACTGCTTAAATTATTTGGATACCTATGATTATTTTTAAAATGTTCAGAAATTTTTTTTTTATACATTATATAATAAAACAAAATAATTATTCTATATAAATAAATATATATATTAATAAAATATATTTATAATTTTAAACAAGGATACAATTCTTATATTGTTACTCCTTCTGTTTAGACATATTAGTATTTTATATATATTATATAATTTAATCGTACACAAATATTTATAAGGACCAATCATCAAAATATTTTTATTTAACAATCACCATAAATATAAAGGGAAAAGCTTTTTTCCTCAAATAATTATAATTCATAATAAATATATATATATATATTAATATTTATTATTTGCCTTATTTTTTTGGTTTCATATTTTTTTATTTTTTTCAACTTCATAATTATAGTTAAATGGTAATTTAACAAAAATATAAAGGCCCTAATAGTATATACTATAAAAAAATATGAATACAAAATGGTATATATATATATATATATATAATAATATAAAACATTGAATTTAATAATATATATAATAATATATATATATTTTTATATTATCCCATTTTGCTATATTTGTGTAATTATTCTTTACAAACAAAAAAACAATTTAGGAATTAGCTTTATTGTTAATTTGTTTTTGATATAATTTATAATAATATAAAAATATATTTTTTTCCGAATAGCATACATATATATATATATATATATATATATATATATATATACATATATTAATCCCCTTTTTTTTTTTTTTTTTTTTTTTTTTTTATATATATATATATTATTTTGAGTAAATAATTCATATTTTTTTTTTAATTTATTATATTTTAACCGATTTCTTTTTTTTCTGTTTTTTTAAAATTGATTAAATAACTCCTTCATGAATAAATAATAAGTGTAATATGTATATTATATATATAATGTACATATTTTATTTTTTAATTTTTATTGTATATATTATAACAAAAAAATAATACATATATGTATATAGTAAAATGAATAGCAATATGAAAGGTACACATTTGAAAAGTGTAGAATGTCCTGAGAAATGTAATATAAAATATAGCAATCTAAAACAAAAAGATAATAATGATAATGAAGAGAAAGGTACTACCATATTAAATAAAGAAGAAAGAAATTATTCTAAAACATGCTTAACAAAAAATAGTATATTAAAAGATGAACAGGTTAATAATATATATAATAATGATAAGAATTATAATGAGGTTATTTCTGATAATAAGCATATATATGATATACATTGTGAAACTAATGATGCTAACCTTGTAGATAACAAATCAAATGTGCATGATAAAAATAATGAACAAAATTTAAATAATAATATAACAGATTTAAAATTATCTGATGATGATAAAGAAACGAAAGATGATGCAAATGAAAAATATAATAAAGGAGATTATGAAGGGGCATTAAAAATATGGGAAAGGGGTTTAAGATCTATCAATTATGTTTTATCTAAAAGAGACGAATTAAATCCTGATAGATTAGAAGTCTTTTTGAAGATGCATACAACATATTGTAGTAATATTGCACAAGGTTATATGAAAATAAATAAATATTCTGAATGTGTAAAATATTCATTATTAGCACAAGAAAATGATAAAAATAACATAAAGATATATTTTAGGTTAGCTAAAGGTTATTTTATGTTAGGTGAATATGATAAATCTATTAAAGTACTAAATGAAGGTATTAAAATTAACAAAGATCCTTCTTTAATTAATTTATTAAAATTAGTTTTAAAAAAAAAACAAACACATTTGGAAAAAGAAAAACATATGATGAAACATATTTTTCAAAATCTCAAACAAAAACCTTTAATAAATGATGATAATAATAACAAATCTTTTTTTTATAATATCTCTTCTTCTTTAAAATTCATATTTATATTTCTTTATGCCTTTTTAATGAAAATATGCAATTTGGTTTTTGGTTCAATAATGGACAAATTTTGTAAAGTGCATAAAAGATAAATATAATAACAAAAAGGTTTTTAAGCCAACAAATAAATAAATAAATATATATATATATATTTAAGTATTAATAAGCTTATGTTATTTGTATATATTTTTTATTTTACATCATTATTTATCATTTATTTTAATCATGATTTATTTCTTTTTTATTACTTATTTTTTTTTTTTTTTTTTGTGTATTGCTTAGTATGCATATAATACGCCCTAGACATAACTCATAATTTATATTACCATTATAACAATTTAATTTTTTTAAAGAAAAAAAAAATAATATTTATAAAAATAAGTTATTTATATTTAAAATTACATAATTCATAAGATACAATTTTATGTATACCTAGGACAATTTTAAATAAACGATAAGGAAATATAATTATATTTCATTTTAATGATATATTAACATATATATATAAATATATATATATAAGTTGACTTTTTGATTAATAGTATATATACATGTAAATATATATACAAATAAATATGCATAAACAATAAAAAATGAGGTAATAGAAAAGTTGGACAAAAAACAAAAAAGAGTAAACAAAAAACAAATGAAGAATTTAAAAATGGATATATATTTGCATATATATATATATATATATATATATATATATATACATATACATATACATATACATACACATATTTTTATATATATAACTTGAAAAGTGTGTATAAAAAAAAAGGGGAGGAAAAAAAATATATGTAATACAATATTAATAATAACGATTATTATAACATAAACAGTATATATTTTAAAGTGACAAAAGAATATCATATCTACATAGAATATAAATATAAAATGGCATAATATTAATATATACATTTCTACATATATAATAAATGCACTTGTAATAATAATAATGAAATAAAGAAGAAATATATACATTGTATTTATATTTCACCAAATATACATATATTAATATATACACACATGCATATTTATAAATATTATGAACAAATTCATACTTTTACAATGAAATTTAAAATGTACATTATAATAATTTTGTTTCTTTTATATCATTCCTATAATTATATTTATTCTTTAACATATATTTAATATATTATGTTGTATGTTTTATGTTTTATGTTGTATGTTGTATGTTTTATGTTTTATGTTTTATGTTGTATGATTTATTTTTTATTTTATCTTATTTTTCTTCTTCTTATTATTATTATATTATAATATCTCCTCTTTGTATTCTAATTGAGAACGCTGCAATATTGGTAAGAATTCATCCTTTCCTCTTATCAATCTTTTCGTATCTGCATCTACAACAAATTTTGGTATATTTCTATAAAGTTGCTCAAGAAAGTCATCTGATACATCTGGACCTAAAGTAGAAACTAACTCACGAACTTTTAACTGCAATTCATGTCTAGTACTTATTAATTCTCTCTCGTTATCTCTCCAAACATTAATTTTTCCACATATGACCTTTAAGAGTATTTTCATTTGTCTTAACAAGATAGGTATTTGTACTGCATAATTTAAATTGATATAATAAAATATTGGTAAAATACACATGCTCAGAAATACAAAGAGAATTCTTTTGAGCCAAGAATGATAAAGACAAATACTAAATAATAATCCATATACAATATTAAACGTCGGTAAAAGAACAATTAATACTAATACTTTATAACTTGATACTACATCTCCCCCTTGTATTTTTATAGTACTATTTCTAAGAGCAGCTTTTCTATGTCTTTCAGCTAGATATATAGAAATTAGAACTAAGGGTAACCATAATAATGAAAAGGTCATACCAAAAATAACACAAAAAATAAATGTACATATATGTTCAATAAACTTTAATGTAGCTGCTGAAGTAGATTGTTTAAGCATCCAAACTTCATCATCTTTAATTTTATTAGCTTGTAATAATTTTTCATAACATTTTAATTCATAAGATAAATTTTCGATAACTTTGGAATCACCAAATTTCCAAAACATTTTACAAAATAATTGTAAATTATTATATATTTTATTTTTTGAAATAGTCATTCTTTCAGGTGTATATAAGCTTACACATAATTCAATACATCTACTAGTTTCATGATCTTTTGATGTAAGCATACAACTTCTCATACCTTCTTCAATTCTGCTTAATAATTTTGAAATGGCTTCTCTATTGTTGTTATTATATTCTTTACATAAATCTTGAGATATTATAATAGCATTACCATAAAACAATGTAGCACAACCTTGTAACTGATATAATTTAGAATATGATAAACCAACAGGTATAATAGAAACATCTTCAATACCATCAGCTAAAGCACATAATGTCATAATAGCTACACCTGGTTTTAATGGTAATAAATTAGTACGATCATGTGAACCACCTTCTGGAAATATACCAATAGTATCACCATTTTTTAAACTATTTGTAACTAAATTATAAACTTCTGATTGATTTATTTTAGGTATAATTTTAAATGATACACCATTAATTTTATCTTCACATTCTATATTCATACCTTCTTGAATTATCAATTCAGTCTCTGATTCTATTTTAACAACTGGAAACATTTTATTTTGTGTTAATAATTTATCACCAACTTGAACATCCAATTTAAATCTAGTATTTATTCCTGTTATTTTTACATCACCTTCATTCCAACATATACGACCAATACCTTTAAATTTTAAATCTTGTGGTCTCTTCACACTTATACAACCAATAACACTAGCCAATTTTCCAATTACAGCTCTTCGCATAGATTTCTCAGCAACAATAAACTTCACTTGTCTGGGAATATTTGCTATCAATACACATGCATCAATAAACTGATTATTATGATTCCCAACAAATATAACAGATCCATACAAGGGCACATTTTCCGGGTTTATAACGTTCACATCTCTAAATACTGATTTTACTATAACTTTACATAACCATCTTATTAAAAAGTAGAAATCTGGCATTATTTAAAAATTTTTAAATATATAAATAAATAAAAAATAAATAAAAATAAATAAAAAATAAATAAATAAATATAACATGTACCCAATAGAGAAATTAAAAATTATATAAAATGTTTAAACATAAAAAAAAAAAAATAATAATAATAAAATATATGTATCGTGTCCTTTTTTTTTCTTTTTTTTTTTTTATTTATAAACATATATGTCATATATTATATTCCTTATAATGATAACATATTGCAAGAACAAGCAAATATTTTTTTCATTATATAATAAAATCCTATAGAGACTATATATATGAAGAGAAACACATATATAAAATAAAAAATTTAAATATATAAATATATAAAAATATAAAAACATATTTAATATATATATATATAAATATATATATTTATATATATGTTTTTATACATACATGTGACCAAAAAATATTATGAAAATAAAATATTTAAAAAGAAATATTATTATTCATATAAGAAAAATACATCAAGTTAAAATAAATGAAATAATAAAAAGTATTTTATATATATATATATAATATATATAAATATACATTTATAATAAATAATGTATTTAAAAAAAAAAAAAAAAAAAGAAAGAAAATACTTAAAAAAAATAGATATATTATTATGGATACGTAAAAAAAAAAATATTTTTATTATATATATAAATTCATATTTTTGAATATATTATTAATAAAATTTTAAAAAAAGGCATACAAAAAAGAAAAATATTATACATATAATTATATATATTTTTAATAAATAAAAAATGTATACATAATATATATATTATATATTATATATATATATTATACATAGGTATTTAATATTATATATATAATTATAATATATATATATATTTTTTTTTAAGCCATGATAATTAATATTTGTAATATAAATATATATTATATATATTTTATATATATATATAATTTTTTATATATTAAAAAAAAAAATTAAATAATTATTCAAAATATTATCCCACATTTTTTTTTTCTAAATATATCTATTTAGAAAATATTACATCTCTTCCATATATTTGTAAATATTCAAGTAATGAAATTATAATATTTTAAAAAAATATAATAAGTATATGTAATTTTTTTTTTTTTTTTTTTTTTCGTTTAAATCGTCTCATAAATATATATATATATAAAAAAAAAAAAAAAAAAAAAAAGAGGATATATATAAAATTTATAAGTAATATAATAAATTAATATAATATTAAAATATAAATATATTAATATTATATATATATATATTAAAAGAATTATTTTTTTCAAGTCTTATATTTATAAGAATCTATAAATATAGCAACACACGAATTACACCAAAAAATAATCCATATTATAAAAAAAAATAAAATATAATAAATATTATTTATTCCGAAATACACATCTTAATATATATGTAAAAATTATAAAAGGTGTAAATATAATATAATACCATAAAATATTAATGTATATATATATATTCAAATAGAAGATTGGAAAAAAAAAAAATTCCTTTTTTTCATAGTAATTAATATGCTAACACAAACATAATTTATTTAAACATTATCCCTTTTTTCTTTTCTTTTCTTTTCTTTTCATTTCCTTTTTTTTTTTCTTCTTTTTTTTCTTCGCCTTTATATGTTTATATTTCATTTTTTATATTAATGTTAGAAAAGATATATATATATATATATAGTTTCAATAAAGTATTAAAAAAAAATATATATATATATTATATATATAATATTATATTCATATAATATATGTATATATATTTATGAAAAGTCATAGTTTTAATTTAAAAACATAAAAATAAATGAAAATAAAGATAAAAAAAAATAATAACAATAAATAATAATAATCTTATATTCTTAATGAACTGTTTTATATACAACCTTGTTCTTATTCTTTTCCATTTTTTCCATTCTTTTGGATGGTTGCGCAGATCCAAACTAAAAACAACATAAACAAAATAATAAATATATATTATAATATATACAATATTATATATAATAGGGGTGATATATATATATATATATATATATATATATGTAATATATAATATCAAGTGTATATTACTGGTGAGCTCAAGAAGTATTTGAAAATAAAACTAATAATTTGATAAGCCGCATATAATGGTATAATTATATATATGTAAAAAAACTTAAATGAAAAAAATAGTCCTATATTTATACAAAAGGACAGAATTAAAACATCGGTGTAATACCTGAAAAAAAAAAAAAAAAAATATACACATGTATAAAATACATATATATGTATATTTTATGTTAATATTTATATTTGGATAATAATTCCTCTATATTCAAAAACTATAAAGTAATAAAATTATTTATTAATCGT
Source organism: Plasmodium sp. gorilla clade G2 (assembly GCF_900097015.1). Taxonomy (NCBI): domain Eukaryota; phylum Apicomplexa; class Aconoidasida; order Haemosporida; family Plasmodiidae; genus Plasmodium; species Plasmodium adleri (nom. inval.). The sequence continues at coordinate 554,747 of NC_041704.1, forward strand.
CATATATTCAATGTTAAATAGGATCTTACGTATAATTCATTCCATTCGTTAATCCATAGTGTATACTTTTTATACAATAATAATAACAAAAAAATAATAAACAGTGTAAGGCAAAAATATATTTTGTAATTAAATTATATCTGAAAAAATATAAAAAGATAATATAAACAAGCTGCAAAAAAAAAAAAAATAAATAAAATAAAATAAAATAAAATTATTAAATATATAACGATTAAATACATTATGTAGACGTTGAACATATTTATGATATTTTATTTCACATATATAATATATATATGTATATATATATATTCTTATTATTAATATCTCCTTACGGAAAAAATGCTAAAAAATGCTGAGGCATAAATAATAAATGAACTAGCCTTTTTTAAACGTTTCTTCTCAGATTGACCTGCCATTTTCACTATTCAGAAACCAAAAAAAAAAAAAAAAATTTTAGAAACCTTTTAAAATTTCTCTTAAAAAACAGAAAAAAAGGGAAACAAAAAAAATGGAAATGAATATCTAATTGTACTTATATGTAAATATGATTTTAAAATATTATATTCATTTTATTATATTTACAAATACTTATGATATATTTTGTTTTTAACTATAAGTTTTTTTTTTTTTTTTTTTTTTTTTTTTCGTTTCTGTATAGTAGCAATAATAAAATAATAATAAATTCGAGATATAAATAATATTTTCAAGTGCAAAAAGAAAAAAAGGAAAAAGAATTCATATATAAAAAAATTATATTATTATATATATATATATATATAATATACATATATAATTATAATATATATTATATTACTTTAAATAAATATATAAATATTATATTTTTTTGTATTATTTTCTTTAATATTAATAATATTATTAATATTTTTTCAATTCTTAAAAGGATAATTATTATGATAAAAATTTATTTTATATAAAAGGTATCATTATATATATATATATATATATATATATTTAATCATTGTTTATATTTCTATTTTTCAATGATACGATAAATATACTTTATTTAATATTATATTTTTTAATGTGTTCTAATAATATGAAAATTATTATATAAGTTTAAATATAATGCAATTTATAAAAAAAGGATAAAAATATACATTTGAGTATATATTAATATGTTCAATTTTATTTCTTTATTTATGTATTAAAAAAGGTATAAAATATTAGTATATTATATATTAAATATATATTTTAAATAGCATAAAAAAATATGCACATTTAAAGAATACACATTTTTATTTTTTTTATTTATATTTATTTTAATAAATTTTTAAATAAATTAATTATAATTAAATACATATAATATATATATATATATATATATATATATATATATTTATTTATATTAATATGTAAAAAAAAAATATTTGACGTAAATAACATTATCTACGAAACAATTAAATGCATATAAATATATGTGGTGTAAATTCTCTCTAAATTTTTAACATGAATAAATTAAATATACATATTAATTATATATATATGTATACATGTATTTTATGAAAACTATAAAAATATATATTTTTTTTAATGGGATCTTTAAATACAATATAGAAGAATATATTTTATTGACAATACATTTCAAAATAGGAAATATATAAATATAAAATAACATATATATATATATATATATATATATATTTATTTATTTATTTATTTATTTTCTATGCTTTCATAAAGAATCTTAAGATATTTCTTTTTTTTTTCTTAAATACAGTGAAATCTCCTCCATCTGAAGCTTCTTCATCGTCATTTTTTCTATCTTCATCATTATCATTTTCTTCATTTCCATTAGCTAACTCATCATTCTCTTTATTTTTATCCCCTTCTTTATATCTTTCTGTCTTTTCATTTTCATTATCTATTAATTTATTGCTATTTCTCCAACTTTTTGTATTTTCTTCACTTGTTTCGTGTTTTGCTTTTGAATCATCATCTTCTTTTAAATTCCATGCATTTCTAGTTCTTTCCTCAGTAGTACCATTTCTCTTTGAAATTTCACTCTCTCTTTTTCTTTCATTCTCTGGTTTTCCACTTCTTTCACGTCTTCTTGAATCCCTATCCAATTTGTCATCTCTATCTTTTTTATGATCTCTATCACTTCTTTTAATATCTCTATCTCGATCTCTGTCACGATCGCGTTCTCTTTCTCTATCTCTATCACGATCTCTTTCTCTATCTCTATGACTATCTCTTTCTCTATCTCTATCACGGTCTCTTTCTCTGTCTCTATCACGATCCCTTTCTCTATCTCTATGACTATCTCTTCTATGTTCTCTATCTCTATCACGATCTCTTTCTCTGTCCCTATCACGTTCTCTTTCTCTATCTCTATGACTATCTCTTCTATGTTCTCTATCTCTATCGCGATCTCTTTCTCTGTCCCTATCACGATCTCTTTCTCTATCTCTATCGCGATCTCTTTCTCTGTCTCTATCACGATCCCTTTCTCTATCTCTATGACTATCTCTTCTATGTTCTCTATCTCTATCACGATCTCTTTCTCTGTCCCTATCACGATCTCTGCCGCTCCAATCTCTTCTGTCTCTCATTTCAGATCTATCTCTATGAGCACTATCATGATGATCATCATGTCTTCTATAGGAATCATCTCCATTCTGGGATCCTCCTTTATCACCTCTTCTCCATGTTAAATCATCATCAATAGAAGACTTCCTATGAGACCTTTCACTTCTTCTGGATTCTTCCTTTTTCCTTTTCATTTGTAAGTCCATTTCTAAGTCTCTTTCTCTTTGCACCTTACTAATTTCCTCAAGTTTCTTTCTAGCTTCTTCTTTTTTCTTTCTTTCCATCTCTTCTTTCAATAATCTTTCTTCCTCCTCTTCCCTTCGTTTTCTTTCTTCTTCTGCTTTTATTTTCCTAATATGTTGATCTCTTCTTTCCTTTGCTCTCTGAATTTTTTCTTCCTTTAATATATTATATAATCTTTCTTTTTGAGCTTTCAAATTCTTTTCAAATTCTTCAACTCTTAATTTCATTTCATTTTTGGTAAATTCTTCAATATCGACAGAAAATTTCACATACTCTTCTTTTTCTTTTAAGGCAGCTTCAAAATCAGCTTTTTGTTCTTCTTCAGCAGCTTTCTGTTCTTGTAACAAAATTTCAGTATCTTCTTGGAAAACTAGAGCAATCCATCTATTCATATGACTAAGTTCAACTTGCCTAACAGCTCTGAAATAATGATCAACCTTTTTAGCTTCCATTTTTCTGACTTTAATAATTTCATTTCTTTCATTTAATCTTAATTTTTCTTGTGCTTCTTCAATATCATCAAAATCAACATATCCATTTAATATATCATCAATAGTGATTTCATCCATATATTTACCTTTCATTAATATTTTCGTAGTATTTGTTGAACATAATTTTTTAATTTCTTTTAACATTTGTTCGGCGGCTTCAGTTTTCTTTTTATGTTTTTCTTCTTTGATTCTTAATTTTTCACCTTTTCTAGCTAATTCTTCTTTTTTCTCTTTTTCAAGTTTTTCTTCTAATAATTTCTTTTCCATTTTTAATTTGAGTTGAGCTTGTTCCAATTCCTTTTGTTTCTTCAATAATTCTTTTCTCTTTTTATTATGTTCTTCACTTAGTAATTGTATTTTGTGATGCTCTTCATCAATCTTTTCGTATATCTTCTTTAATAATTTTTCATTTTCAATAGGTTTTTCCTCAAATACTTCATTTTCAATAATATCCTCAATGGGTGCTGTATTATAATTAATAGTTTTATTACTCTTATCTAAGAATGCAAATTCTTCTTCATATGTCAAAGTTGACATGGTTAAATTTTCTACTTCATTCTCTACAGCTATTGTTTCATTAATCATTTTTAGTCCATGTTGAAGATCGTTATACATATTAATAAGAGAATCCTTAATTAACATACTACTATTTAAAACTTGTTTATCTCCAAAATGGATAGCTCTCATGGTTAAATCAATTTTCATTTCTAACTCCCTTTGATATACTAAATCGACTAACATTTTTTCTGCTTCGTTCCATGACATAAAATGATCTGGACATATATTTTCAATAAAATAATCAATCGAAATATAACTATATACTCTAGATAATTGTAATATAAGTTTATGAAAAATGACTTCTTTAATTTTTTTAGTATATATAGCATATTCTGTATTTTCCAATTCTTTTAATAATACTTCACATTCTAAACACAAACTTAATGGTGTAAATTGATTTTCTAACAATGAATATAATTTTTGTATATTTTCATCAGCATAATTTAAAACATTTCTTATTCTTAATGCATTCTTTAAAGATTCTTTTACTGGTACACTAGTATGTCCTAAAAGTTGCGACATTTTTTTATGTGCTTCAAATTGTTTAGTAAAATCTTCATTTTTCTTTTTATTCCCAATAACAGGTATTGATAGTACAGCTAAAACAGCTTTATTACAAATATAAGTTTTTTCTTTTTCTGTCATATTTCTTTTAAAATTTAATACATGAAAACAATATTTTAACCAAGCTAATCCATGAAATAATTCACTTTCATAAACGAATAATATATCTGCCATCTTTTCATAAAATACAGCTATCCAATTTCTTAATTTTTCTTTAGATTGATTTAATGACTGAGAAGTGTTATGACCAGTACCAACATTTCCATCTGTCGCTTTGTTTATTGTTTCTCCACTTGGGTCTTTTCCATCATCTTCTTCCTCCTTATTATTATTATTATTATTATTATTACTATTACTATTATTATTGCTATTATTATTATTATTATTGTTATTATTTTCCATATTACTATCTTGTTGTTCAACACCTTTTAAAACATCCTCTTTTGTATTTGCATCGCCATCCACATCATTTTGTTTATTTTTTTCCTCATCATTTTTGTCACCTGGCTTTACCGTTTCAATAACAGAAACAAGTTCAGGTTCCATCATAATATTAGATTTTAATGATTTGTAAAAATAATCATGCATATTTAAGTTGTAAATATCCTCAGCAATATTGGAAGCTTCTTTCCACATAGCTAATTCACATGCAGCTTCTAATTGAATAATTTTGGTTTCTAAATGGTATTCAATTTTTAGTAGGGATTGATATTCAGGTTTATGTTTTCCTCTAAGTATTAAATTATAATGATTTCTTAATAAATCACTTAATTTTTTAAATTCGGTTACTCTCTTATTATCTTTACAAAAAAGAATAGCTTTTTTAGCTGTCTCATGATAAGCTTTTTCTAATTTGGGTGTAGCTCTTAAAATTTCTAAAATCATTTTATAGGTTTCCATACAAATTCTATATGCATTTTGTAATTTTCGTTCATGTTTTCCTGTTATTTCGATATCTAAAGAAGACATTAATATTTTTTCTGTAACATCTACATTACTTTCTTCTTGTTCAATTTTCTCTTTATTTAAAGCAACATTTTCTTTTGCTAATCGAACTTTCTCTTCAGCTTTATCTCTAAAATCAGTAATAACTTTTCCTAAGGAAGCAATGTTTCCATGTTGACAAATTATCCTATACTGATGTAAACCATCTTTAACTAAACTTAACTTTTCTAAATATAAACAAAATTCAATATATCTTAACATAATTTGTTCTTGTAATATATGCCAACCTTGTAAACGAAATGTCCTATGACCAATAGCACTGTGAAGTATTTGTAAAGCATCTTCATTCTGACCAATAAATTGTAATTCTTCTGCTCTCTTAAGAGCATTCTCTGGTTTCTGAAATGTTTGCATCTTCTAAACAATCAATATATATCCTTATACATAAAATTGTAATATTAGTACATATAAATAAATATATATATGTATATATATATATATATATATATGTATATATATATATATGTTTTTATTTTGTACAAACTATATTTTTGCAAAAGAAAAAAAAATTATATTCTTTATTTTTCATTTAGCATATATATAAATATATATATATATACATAATATGTATACTACAAAGGCAACTCATTAAAATGACACATATATATGTTAATCTTTCAACAGTTCCTTTATAAAAAAAAAAAATAAACATATAAAAATATATTTAAAAAAATAATAAACCTTCACAAATAAAATAACATAAATGTATACATATATATATATATATTTATACTATCTTAAAAATGATGATACATTCATTCATATATAAATGCTTCTCATATATATATTTATTCCATTAATAATTTTTGTTATCATATCTAGGGATAAAATAATAAAAAATATATATATACATCAGAGTACATTATTTAAAATATAAAAAAAAAATTTGTAAATATTAATATATAAAACTATATAAATAAATAAATAAATATATATATATATATATATATATATATATATAACATTTATTAACCAATAATCATTTTTGTTAATTCTACATCTTTGTTAATTATAAAAATGTGAAAAACAAATTTGTACTAAATATATATATAAATATTATAAATATATTATTATATCCTTAATATTTTTTCCTTTTTTTTTGTTTTCCATAAATAAATATATATATATATATTATATTTTTCTTTCTTAACATAAATAATATATAATATATATAATTATTACAAATGGATTTATGTTATGTTTTTCTTTTTCTTTTTCTTTTTCCTTTTTTTTTTTTTTTTTTTTTTTTTTTTTTTTTTTTTTGGGCCTTATAATTATCTTTATAATTTTACATATTTAAATTATTTAATAAAAAAAAAAAAAAAATTAAATATTATATATATATATATATATATATATATATATATATATTATAATTAGTATTATTACTTAATTATTGTAAAATATATATATATATTATACATATATTGAAGTGGATATAAAAAAATACATTATTATTTTAATATATATATATAATATATTATTATATATTTTTAACCTTTGTTTTTTTTATTATTTATTTAATATATGTATATAAATATATATATATATATATTATATATACTTATGTATATATAAATATACCAATTATATTTTATTTTAGTTTTCTAATATAATTTATTTATATATTATATAGATAAAATATTTATAAATTATTACATATATTATATTATATGTATAATATATAATATATAATATATTCATAAAATTCTTGTACCAATAAAAAAATTATATATATATATATACTATTATTTATTATAGATGAAAGGTACATAATAAAATGTGAACATTAATTAATATTAATTACATTTTATACATATATTATATTATATATATTATATAATAACTGACAAAAGATTTATTATTTTATATTTAACAATAGATATAATGTATTATATTTATATATAATTATAAAATCTACAGAAGATTTATTCAGTAAAAAAAATCACAGAATAAAGTATGCACATATATTAATTCATATAAACTTATCTTAATATATTTTTTCTGTGAAAATATAAAAAATATATATTATATAATATATATATTATTATATTTATGTAATGTATATATTATAACGTATCTTCAAAAAAAAAAAAAAATTAGTGTATGTCCCATATATTTCAAAATATAATTTATTATTTTTTACATTTATTTCTGTTGTAATATTTTTTATTATTAAAAATATTTATTTAATATATCAACTTTTTACATTCATTGTTTAAATATATTTAAAATATATTTATATATAAAACAAAAAAAATTTCCCCTTTTAGTTTCATTAGGGGTTACAATTTAATATAGAACAAATTTTTTTTTTTTTTTTTTGAATAAATATAACTTAAATTTTACAATAAACTAAAAAAAATAAACATTAATAATTTGAATTGAATAATAAAATTGTATCATGTTTTGATTAACTTTTTTTTTTTTTTTGTTTTTTTTTTTTTATTCAACACATTTTTATTTATTGGATTAATTTAAAGAAAATATGAAAAGTATTAACCTTGTTTTTTTTTTTTATATTTTCTTAAAGCCTTTATAAATATTGTATAAAAAGGGGTTCATTCTTTAATCATATGCGAAAATAATAAATATATGTATACATCTCTTAAGGTTGTATACTTCTATATAAATTTATAAATATGAATACATCTCATTATGTGTTAAAAATTAAGATACATTATATATATATATATATATATATATATATATATATATATATATTTATTTATTTATATTAAAAATAAATTGAAACTGGTACAAATTACAATCAAATATAATATCAAAGTTATTTTGTGTCAGATATACACATTCATTTCTTGTATTCCCTTAAATTTAAAAACTTACAAAGTTGTTAAATAAAATAAATACATATACACAATATATGTATGTTTAATCTATCTCTCATTTTACTGATATATATAAAATACATGTTAATAAATATTACAAATAAATAACTAAATGTTAAGTAATGTAATATAATATGAAACACTAAATAGTGCAAAGTATTAATCATATTTATATAATGATATATGAAATATATATAATTTATAATTGTATTATTTAAGACAAACAAATAAGTTGGTTTAAAATTATCTTTATTTAATATTAAAAAAGAACAAATAAATAAATAGGACAAATGTCATATTTGTAATAGTAAAAACATATATTTTTATATTTTAATGGGAAATTTAATTTTACCAAGTGTAAAAATAACACATATTAAGAAAAAAATAAATATATATATTATAATATATTATAATATATATATATTTATTACAATATGGACACATTTAAAATATATTTTTTTCATTTTTTTTTTTTTTTTTTTTTTTTATACAATAGCAGAACGAATAATAATAAAATTTTAAACAAGGAATTATTTTATATGGTGTGTAAAATTACAAAATATGCAAATAATTTTTATAGAAAATAATTTTTCTTTTTTATATTTTTAATGGATTACTTTTTGAAAAATAACAATAAAATAAAATTAATTAAAAAAAAAAAAAAAAAAAAAAAAAAAAAAAAAAAAAAAAAAAAAAAAAAACATATATATATTATTAAAATATGATCATGCAAAAAAATGAAAAAACATTATTATTATATTCATGTTTGAGATATTTCTTATATAATGGCAATTATTTTATTTAAATGTGACTTATGATTATATTCTTTTTTTTTATAATATTTAAAAAAAATATATATTTTTCATTTTTTTCAGTTTACAATGTTATTTGTTCTATATATATATATATATATGTATAATGATACATTTGCATAAGTTTTTCATTCGGTAATATATATATATATATATATATATATATATATTTATATGAATAATTTTTTGGGACATTTAAAATTTTTATTTTTTCTTTTTTTAATATCCATTTGTCATTGTCATATTAATTCAATTTGTTTATTATTAACAATTAAAAAAATATATTAAATGCTTTACTTTTTTTTATTTTTTTTTTTTAAAAAAAAATGTTAAAAAAATATGAATTACAAGGGGTTATGAATATATTAAATAAAAAATTATGCAATAACAAGTGCCGTAATGATATCATACAAGCATATTCGTATATACAAAAATGTTTTAACAATGGATCTATAAATAAAGGATTTGAAATGAAAAAACAAGTTGAACAAATTAATAAAGTAAATGGAGAAGTGGTAAAAAAAAAAAAATTCTCCATATTTCGTTACAACGCATCAAATAAGAAAAGACCACAAATGGAGACATTTGAAGTTGATATAGATAATTGTGGTCCCATGGTTTTAGATGTATTAATAAAAATAAAAGATGAAATCGATTCAACATTATCTTTTAGAAGAAGTTGTAGAGAAGGTATATGTGGGAGTTGTGCTATGAATATTAATGGAAAAAATGGTTTGGCTTGTCTAACTGAAGTTAATAGAGATAAAAAAGAAATTACTGAAATACAACCATTACCAAATTTATATGTAATGAAAGATTTAGTACCTGATTTAACAAACTTTTATAATCAATATAAATCTATTGACCCATGGTTAAAGAGAAAAACGAAAAAAGAAAAAGGACAAAAAGAATTTTATCAATCTATTGAAGATAGGAAAAAATTGGATGGACTTTATGAATGTATTATGTGTGCTTCTTGTTCAACATCTTGTCCTTCTTATTGGTGGAATCCAGAATATTATTTAGGACCAGCCACATTAATGCAAGCCTATAGATGGATTGTCGATAGTAGAGATGAATACACAAAAGAAAGATTAATGGAAGTCAATGACACTATGAAATTATATAGATGCCATGGTATTATGAATTGTACTATGTGTTGTCCAAAAGGTTTAGATCCAGCAAAAGCTATAAAAGATATGAAAAATTTAGTTCAAGAAAATTTCTCAAAAGATACCATAAAAGAACATTCTGAATACGTAAAGAGTAAAATGGAAAAAACAAAATGAAAAAAAAAATATATATATATATATAAAAATATACATATGTATATTTTTAAACGAGTACCATATGTGAAATTATTATAACGTATATATTTTTAGTATATATTGTTTTGTACCTTATAATTACAATTCATATAATAAAATAAATGGAAAAAAAAAAAAACAATTATTATTACGTAATATGTACATATATATATACATATACACCATATTTTAATATATGTTTACTATTTTATTACTGTTTTAGTTTATTGTTTTATTATGTGATTTCACAAATATATACACCTTATATTTTTTCTAGTCTCATAAGAATTATTACTCAACTTTGTTTTATTCATTTTTTTCGTTTATCACAAAAAGAATTCATTATTATATATATTTATATATTTATATAGGTTTTACATGAAACTTATTTTTTTACCATTCTCATATATTTGTTTCTATTTAAAGATTAATATTAAATTAGTATATATTCACACCGAATAAATATACACACGAAATTTACATCTCACATATATATATGTATATATATATATATATATATATATATATATATATTTTTTATTATAACAAATCATTTAAAAAAAAAAAAAAAAATTACAACATACAATATTTTTCAATACAAATTTATTATAAGAACCAAAAATAAAAAAAGGAACACCTACCATAATTATAAAGAATCTTACATTTCTACAATATACTTGACACATTTCAAAAAAAAGAAAATAGTATTTCCTTTAAATAAAAATATTCAGGGTTTCTTATAAATTTATGTTCGCCTTTATTCTATTAATAATTAATCAAATTAATACAAGTTTTCATTCATATAAAAAAAAAAAAAAAAAAAATAATAATATATAAATGAATACATTATATGTATAAACATATTCTTTTATTATTATAAAAAAAAAAAAAAAAAAAAATAAAAATAAAATAAAAAATATCAAATTAAAGATGTGCATAAAACACATCCATAAAAAAAAAAAAATGAAAAAAAAAAAAAAAAAAAAAAAAAAGAAATTAATAATTAAAATGTATATATAAATAAAAATATATAAATGCAGTTTTATATAAGTTGTACTTAAGATTATTAAGTACTTTTATTTTAATGCTATAAAAAATAATATAATATAAATAAAATAGAATGAATAAATAATAATAACTATACATACAAACATAAATATATATATATATATATATTATATGTATTTTTATAAATATTAAAAATATAATCAAGTTTAATATAAATAACTACAATGATTAGAAATATTGATATAATTATTCGTAAATAATTTTAAAATATAAAATATTATTTTGAGAATATTTCAATTTTTTTTTTTTTTTTTTCATTAATTATAATATAATAATATTATAAATGTTGTCCTACGTTATCCAAATTTCAATCACTTCACTATATTTAATTCGAATATAAAAATTTTCATAAAGATAATACTGTTATAATACTTATAAAATAGTGTAACTGATATATATATATATATATATATATATATTTAATTATTAGTAGTGTTTTATATTTTAGCATCATATCCTTCGGCTATCAATTCTTTTTTATTTATAGGTACATTAGTTTTGTGTTGTGTTAAAATAGCTTGTTGTATTACTTGTCCTTTCCATTCTGGCCATGCACTTACTGTTGCTCTATGTTTGTTCTTGGTATTTCTTGGTGAATCCATTGATCCTAAAAAATCTGCATGCATACCCATAACATCATCTCTTATTTGTAAGCTTTTTCTATTTTCATTGACAGGTTTGTATTGAGGTAATGATTTTCTTCTATTTGCTTCTAGAAATTTATTTGACAATTCTTTTTTTTTATCATTTGGGAATGGTCTTTTAATTTTTCTTTTCTTATCATATGAATCTGAATCCAAATCCGAATCACTATCAGAATCTGAATCATCACTAGAGGTTGAAAAACTTGATGAATCAGATGAGTTCGACGTAGAAGAATCAGATGAATTGGATGATGAAGATACATATCGATTAGTTCTCCTCTTTTCATAATGAGCATTAATATTACTATTATTACTACCATGTTTTATAAAACTTTTATTAGGAACAATTTTTTGAGGTATTTTTCCTTTAGAAAAACTAGGATTGTTCACTTTGTTTGCACTAATTAAAGATGACTTATAATGTTCTAAATTAATTCTTCCCATATGATTAATATATAAAAAGATTCTTTTTTGTTTTTCAATAGATAATAAATCAGTATCAAAAGTAAAGAATCTATCAAACATATGATTTTCTGCAAGTATACCTAAATCATCTTGTATAATTTCTAGAGCAGCTTTTCTTTGATTTGGTGCTAATCTTTTAAAATTTTTAAATAATAATGTAACTTGATAATTATTTAATCCTTTATCATTAATACCAATTTTTTGAATACCTGGTGGTTCAGGTATAATTCCTACACTTGGAGGCTCAAAATCATCATTATCGACTGTATTTGAATTAACATCTTTTTTGTTTTTTATATTATCTCTTATACTTTTTTTGTTACCTACATTATTATTATTATTATTATTACTTATACTATATTTACTTGATTTATTAATTTTTTCATTCTTTTTATTTTTTCCATGTGGGAAATATATTTGGTTTGAATTTAAATTATTTTTTAATGTATTTGTAGATGCACTAGTCATATACATACTTGACTTTTTACCATGAACATTTTTATGCATTTGACTATCTCTCTTATTATAATTTGCACTACTTATATTATCATAAGCTTCATCATCATAATTACTACTAGCACTACTACTACTACTGCTACTACTAGTACTTGAAGAAGACAAAGAGCTACTCAAATCATCAATACTTGTATTTGTAACAGTTTTACTAATATTATTATGATTTATATTATTATTAGTATTATTATTGTTGTGCTCTACCAAATCATTATATTGTTTCATATTAAAATAAACAGAATTAATATTTTTTGTACAATCTTTTAATATATTTTTTACATCATTTCCTTGTTTTATTAATTTATCAAATTCTTTTGCTAATTTATATGCATCATTCCATACACAATTTTTTACTTTATGATATGTGAATGCATTAAAAAATATCTGTCTTACATCATGTTGCCACTCAAAAGGATTATTATATTTATTATTTATTAATTTATTTTCAATAGTTTCAAAATCCATAGGATTTTTTATAACATTAAAATAATTTGGTATTCCATCTAATTCAGGATTTACAGGTTTTAAAAACCAACAAGCTATTTCTTTCTTTTTTAATTTATGTAATATTTTAAAACAATAAGTTTTCCATGGATTTTTTGTTCTATATATTTTTTTCTTATATGTTTTCTTATGTTGTTCATATTCATCCAATAAATTTTCTTCATTATAACTATTCGTTTTTTGTCTTTTTTTCATCTGTTCCTTTTCATTCATCTTTTTATTATTTGAATTACTAATTTTTGAACCTTTTCCTTTACCAGTATTACTATTATTATGTGTAGGAGATGAATTATTTGTTCCAAAATTAGTACCATGTAGTACATTTTTATTATTATGTTTATTATCCAAATCATCAAATTTGCTACTAGCAGATCTTTTTATACCTTTACTATTACTTGTCAATTTATCACCTTCTTGTTGTGATTTGATTGAATTATTATTATGATACGTATTATTCGTACCTTTATTACTTCCTTTAGTATTATTTACATTATGATTTTCTTCTTTTATATTAGCATTTTTTATGTCCTTTTCATTAATATAATCATTATTATTTACATTATTAGCTTGTCCTTTTTTCTTGTTTGTATCTTTTGTATCCTTTTGATCATGATGTGAATAAGAAACTTTTGAATCCAATTCTTCCTTTGAATAGAAGGGATCAAAAGATTTTTTTGATTTTCTTTTCCCAGCATCATATATACTATTTGATAATGAACAACTTAAATTCTTAATCTCGTTTAAATGTCTTTTTGATATAGCTGTGTATGTATTTCTTTTTTCATTTTTTGGTTTAACACATGGAACTTCAATAAATCGAAATCCTAAAAAATGAATTTTATTCGATATATAAATAAATTCTTCTTGTGTTAAATTTAATACACCTCTTTCAAAACTTCTAATATCATTAACATTTTTTATAAATAAATCATCCATATTTTTTATCATTTCTTCCTTTTTTATAAAATTTATATTATCACTATTATTATTATTATTATTATTATTATTACTACTACTATCATTTATATGATATTCTAATATATTACTTGTTGAATTATTTTTTGATATATTATTATCACTAATATATTCATCTGTTATATTCATACTATTACATTGATTATTGTTTTTTAAATTATCATTACTATTAATATTAATATTATTATTATTTGTATATTCACTGTTGTTCATATTATCATCATAATTCATATAATTTGTATCATTACCATTATCATCAATGGTATTTTCATTTGAAAAAGAACTGAAATAGTTCATATTTTTATTATCACTTATTATATTATTATTATAATTTTCTTGGAACTGATTATTTATAGTTGTTCCATTATTATCTGTATCTGTTAAATTATTTATTGAACTCATATTATTATTCTTATACGATATAATTGAATCATTATTCTTAATGATATCATTCTTTGTCTTATTATTATAATCAATATTATCTATATTATTTATAATGCAATTATTATTATTCTCTATAGTGATATGTTCCATACCACTACTAGTATCAATTAATAATTGATTATTTATATGATTATAATCATTCATATTTATTATTATATCACTAGTACTATTTTCAATATATCCTCTGCATTTACATCTGTATTATTCAATGATATATATTTTTATTTTATTTTTTTTTTTTTATCATTTATGATACTCTTTCATATATTTTCATCATCATTCTATATAGATGATTTTGTGCATTAACTTGATTATATTATATACTATATTACAATTATTTTTATGTATATAATTATTTACATTATTTTAAAAATTTTTTACGTTATTATTATCATTATAAATATTTATCTCATTATTCATTAAAATGTATATACATATATATATATATATATTACATATGTACTTTATTAATATTATTATATTTATATTACATATGCATTTTATAATTATATATATATATATATATATATATATATATTTATTTATTTATTTATTTACCATATCTCACTTTTTGTCCTTTTTTTCTTAATTTATATAATTACTAAAATTTGTTTATAACAAAATGTCTTTTTTTTTTTTTTTTTTTTTTTTTTTTTTTTTTATGAATATTACATATATATATATATATATAATATACATATATATCATGAATTCATTAAATATTTCATTTTTTTTTTTTTCTTTTTTTTTATTTTCTGTTGTACTCACAATGTCCTTTTTTTTATGAATAGCATAAATAAAAAATTTTGAAAATAATGTACTTTTTTATTATTTCAAATAAAGAAAAATAAAAAAATATAAGCATCAATATTTTTTATTTTGGGGTAATGAAAAAAAAATATTATTCTTGTATGGTATTTTTAATTATAATATATATATATATATATATATATATATTATATTATTTATACGTATAAAAATATACAAATTTATATATTATATATAAATATATATATATATATATATATATATATATATATATATATATATATATTATATACATTTATAACTCTTAATTTAATTTTTGTATTTCTTAATAAAAAAAAAAAAAAAAAAAAAAAAAAAAAACCAAATAAATAAATAAAATAAATAATATATATATATATATATAATATATTAATGGAACATATATGATTTTTCTTTGTAAAAGTTATATTTGTAATAATATTCTTTTTTTATATATCTAATTCTTTCATATATTTGTAGTATTCCCATAAAATATATTTGCCTTTCTTTTTAAAAAAAAAAATATATATATACATATATATAATATAAAAAAATATACAAAAATATAAATAAAATAAATATTTGATTTTTTTTTTTTATATATTCATTTGTATTTTCAAAATGAATATTAAATTAAAAAAAAATATATATAAATAATTTAAAAAAAAAAAATATATTTTTTTTTTTTTTCCTTATTTTTTATTATATAATTATATATATTTTTTTTTTAATTATTTCTCATCAATTTTGTATTTATTTTTTAAAAAAAATATTTCATTTTTTATTTTTCTTTTTTAAAAAAAAAAAATTAAAAAAATAAATAAAAATACCTAACATGCAAAAAAAAAAAAAAAAAAAAAAAAAAAAAAAAAAAAAAATAGTAAATTTTTATTTTTATACATATATTGTTTATTTATATATATATATGATAAATAGAGCTCTTTTTTTTTTTTTTTTTTTTTTTTTTTTTAAATGCTATTTGATAAGTATTATTATATATATATATAATATATGTAATAAAAATATATTTTATTAAAAAAAAACAAATTATATAGTATCCCTTTTTTATTTTATATTATTTTTTTTTTTTTTTAAATATTTTTTACAATAACATCAAAAAGTACAAATATATTCTTATATTCCTTATATAAAAAATTATAAATTAATTTTTTATGTATCAATTATATTTTTTTATTCCAAATAATTTAATAGAAAAAAGTAAAATTTTTTTATTTTTTTTGGTAAATAAACATATAAATTATATGCTATTTATAAAAGATATTAATGAATTATTATATATATATATATATATTTATATAATATAATATATATATATTTTTTTTTAAGAGAACAAAATTTTAACGTATTAATATAATTTACAAATAAATATTATAATAATATTCATTAAAATCATTATATTCATAATTTAATATTTCAAAATATTTAATTTATAATATATATGTAATAATTTTATTATATATAATCTAAATATCCAAAAAAAAAAAAAAGAAAAAGAAAAAAAAGAAAAAAAATTGTATATTTTCATATTAACCTACATATGGGTAAATTTTTCCTAGTTTTATATATTATAAAAATTTACATTAATAAGGTTTATTATAATAAATATAATATATTACATATATTCATATACTATAATATTATATTATATATATATAAATATAGTATTATAGTTTTTTTTTAAATAGTTGGAGCATATAATTTTAGGAAAATTTTCTCCAATTATTTAAGCCTTTAAAAAAATAATAATGGAATGAAAAATGACCTTATATAAAATAAATTTAATAGAAACCATATATTCTTATTTTTTTTTTTATTTTTGTCGTATATAAATAATATTTAAATTCGCATATATCATAACTTATACATTTTTTTATGTGTTTAAAAAAAATATATATTTGTAGATTTATTTATTTTTTTAATATAACCATATAAATAAAAATAAAAAGAAGTGTTTCATTTGATTTCTTTTTTTTTTTTTTTAAATTATATTATATATATATTTATTTATATGTGTAATACAACCCATAAGTATATATATATATATATATATATATATATATAACTTTATATTTCTTTTAATAGTTATATTTTTTTTTTTATGGTATATTGATAAAATAATTTTATTTATAATCGTTCCATTTTAAAATGCAACATTATTTTATAAATATTAAAAAAACATAATATAATATATATATGTATATATAATATTTATGTTATTCTGTTTTTCTTTTTGTTATTATTTATTACTTTTTATTAAACACATATGAAATGATATATAATAAAATTATGTAGATTGTATTAAATGTGGTTGTTAAATGTGTTACATATATATATATATATATATTATAATGTGTATTTGAAAAATAACAAAATTCTTTTTCAATATTATTTCCTTGGTCACATAAAAAATTTTGTTAACATATTTAAATTATAAATATGGAAAATAAAAAAAAAAAATTTTTATGGATATATATGAGCATTATAAATATATATAAACTCATTGTATCCTTTAGCTCTTAATATGATTTTCCGGTTTTTTTTTTTTATTAAACTGTTTCTTAAAAATGAAGTAGTATACTTGGTTATAAAAGTCCTAGTATTTACATATATTTTTTTTTTTTTTTTCTTTTATAATAAAATATTCTTTATAAAAAAAGGCATATGGAAAAGAATAAATAAAAGAAATATATATATATATATATTTATTTATTAATGTAAACATTTTTATATATATCCCTTGTGGTTCTTATATTTATATAAAATATTCTTTATTCATTTGCAAAGGATAATATTGACATACATAAAAATTTAAATGTATCTCCTTTTATTATTATAATTAAAAAGGGAAATATAAAATGTAAAATTCATTTCTATATATATTATATATTAATAATAAATATTTAAAACATCAATGGTATTATATCTATACAAAATAAACCTTACAATAATTGTCATTATTTGTATATTTTCTTTAATTTACATATAACCATTTTTAATTAAATAAAAACATTCATTTATTTTCAAATATTCTTATAAACATATTAAAATATATATCCTTTTATTTTGGAAAAAGGAAATAAAAATATAGTAATTCATTATTTATAAATATGTTCCGATGAATACTATTACTATAAATATTTTCTTTTTGATAATATTATTAATAAATATTATTTATAAAGCCAAGCGAAAAAGATCAATTATAACATATTTTTATATATGAAAATAAAACATATATATTCCATCTAAATAATTGAGAAGGAAAAAAAAAAAAAATAAATAAAAAGGAAAATACTCTTTTAAAATAGAAATTTATAATATTACATAATAACTATATTTTCTTTTTTTAACTAGTAAAAATCGATAAAATAAATTTTTGCAACATATATAAAAATATGATGATTGAGAATATTTAAAATATTATATATATAATATATATATTATATAATATTCTTACTTGTGAATAAATTATTTTCTTTTTCCTTAAGAAAAAAAAAAAAAAAAATTAAAGTATAATATATTTCGAATATTATAATTTATATATTATATATATAATATATAATAATATATTCTCATATATATATGTAAAAAAATTTGATAATTTAAAATTGTTTTTTGTTAAATGGCATAATCATTAGATGAATTATGCCACGGGCAAAAATTTTGCTGTTAGCACCCCCCATGTGGAGAGTCTATAGCTCATCACAGTCAGCTGAGTGCAATGCTCTGCTCCGAACTACGTCAGGATAATGCTTGAGCTACCCCAAACGCCAGCCAGGTAAGTTGACTTTTAACAGCCTCAATTTCTCATAGTGTCATTTTTTAAATGCTGAAACTGTACTTGTTTTGCTTCTATTTTATTTTTCTATATTTTTTCTATATAATTAAAAATTAAAATATTATATTATACATATATATATATATATTATTATATTTGTATGTTTATATTCTTATATATTTATATATTCATATGTCATTTTAAATATATATATATATATATTCTTCTATTTACATATTTTGGTTTCATATTTTATAATATGCAATAGGAATAATAAATAATAATTATTCATTTTACATATATTAATATGTATCTTATAAATATTATAACGATTATAAATATATCTATTTTTTTTCTATCTTAACCGTTATATAATATTTTATAAATTATTCATTATTTATTAATATAATAATTTATCCTTATCCAAAAGTAAAATTAATAGAAAACTAATTTATATATATTTCATATAATTATATATGAATTTTTTAAGAAAATAATAAAGAATATCAATCAAATTTTTATTTATATTTTATAACATTATTATTATTTTCCTTATCGTTTCTTCTGTTTTTTTATTTTATTTTTTTTTTTTTTTTTTGTGTATTTATTATTATTCTTTATTTTTTCCCCTTTTTCGTTAATATGTTAAAAATATATCTCTCCTTTTTTATATATAAAATATAAATAAAAAGCATAAAGCTTTGAACTTTTTTATTTGATTCTTTATTTGTATGTTATAAATCTATACATCCATTTGTTTAATTATTTTTTTATTGAGAGATACTTTTTATTATGTTTTAATAGTTTTTTCTGTACACACCTGATTTACTATAATATATACATATATATATATATATATATATATATATATATATATATATATGTGCTTCTATATTTTGTGAAAACGTGTAGATATACATTATGAATGAAAACGTAGAAGAATTTTTTGATGAACTTATTTCTGAATTGAATAAGAATGAGAAAAATGGCGTAGGAAATGAAAATTTGAATATAATAGAAAAAGGTGAAAATGAATGGACAAATGAAGATATATTGAATAATATAAATAAAAGTGACTTTTCCAAATACACAGAATATTCATTAAGTAGTTTATATATTACTGATGAAAGAATACATATTGATGAAGATAATAAATTTCAAGATTTTATAAATGTCATAACCAAAGCATCAGATGTAAACAATAAATATAAATGGATTGATTCATATTATAAATATGATTCCAAAGAAGAATTAGATATTTTAGCACCAAAAGCACAAAAAAAGGAATATATTTTTAGAGAATATTTAGAACCTTTTCATTTAAAAGAATTATGTTTATTAAGAAAATATGAACAAGGTGCAATTTTAAAAAGTTCTGAAAAAAGTAAAGTTGATGTTAATATTGTTTCAGAATATATTGTTCATAATACTTATAAACAAATAATGAAATCTTTTGGTTATTATTTGAGTCATAAAATATATATTCAAGCTCATATCTTTCATAATAAATATGGAAATAGTGATCATATAATTGTTTTAATCTTAAGACATTTTAAAGATGAAAATTTCAAACAACCTTTATTTCATGATAGAGCTCTTGTTCAAATTAAATCATATTCAAATGATAATAAATATTCAGAATTAACTCAAAAAAATCTTTTACATTACGCAGAAATTTTCAAGCCTTTTGTTTCATTAAGAAAAGTCAACTACAATTTTGTTGAAGAAATAAAGGATAAAATTATGTTCGGCATATGATAGGTAATTTATACATATATATATTAGAAATTAAAAAAAAAAAAATAATATGAATATTTTTTATTTTTTTTAACATCCAACTAACTTATATGTTTCTTTTTTAAAAATCATTTGTTTGTTCATCTTGTGTAGTATTTTCCAACGGCATGGTATTTATTTCAATACTAGCATTCTTTTGGTAATTATATGATTTTTTTCCAACTTCCTTTTCCTCATATTCCTCTTCTGAACTTTCGAATTCTTTGCATATATCAAAAATGGATCTAGTAAAAAAAAAAAGTAAGAAGAAATAAAAATTATATGGAATAGGTATATAATATCATCATATATATATATATTTCATTTTTTACGTAAGTTCTTCTTCTTCATTCCAAAATTTATATGCGTTATCTATCTCTGACATAGTCGTATCAGAAAAAAGTTCTGAATTTTCGTACATATTAATTTCTGCCAACTCATTACTTTTTTGTTCAACCTCTTTTATGGTCTCATCTTTTTTATTATTCATTATATTAAATATTATATATAAATATATATATATATATATATTATACTTTTTATTTTTTTTTAAAACGCATCATTTATAACTTCACAAAATTGCTTATTCAGGATAAGATTTATTACATATATAACAAATAATATTTTCTTTAATATATATAGAGAATGTACTAATATGGGAACATATAACATTTATATAAATATTCATATTTATAATCACACATATAGTAGAAAAAATAATTCTATTATATGAATATTATACTTTTTATTTATATATTGGAATAATAATCTAAGATACAAATATTTTAAATTTATATTTAAGAAACACTCATATAGTTCTTGTCTATTTTATTATTAACATAAAAAAAAATATTTATAAATTAATTTTTATTATTAAATTAGTACGTACATAGTATTATGACATATAAAATAAATAAATAATAAAAAAAATAAAAAATAAAAGAAACAAAATATATTATTTGTTAACTATATTATATGTAATATAATAAGGTAGTATATTTATATAAATATCTCATATATATATAAAAAAAAAAAAAAAAAAAAAAAGTGTATATATAATTCAAATATATTCTAATATCAAATATATATATTATATATATTATATATATATGTATTATTTATTTTCCATATTTATCTGGGGTTCTTTAACTTCGTTTACAATCTCCTCTTCTTTATCAATTGTATTTTGCTCATTATTGATTACATTTAATTTTTTTTCAGCTTCATCCTCTGTTGAAATAGTCTTTTTCAAAAGTTCAATTTCCTTATTAATATTTTCAATATTATCATTTAACATTTGTATACTTTTTGTTAGAGCTTCGAAAAGTATTTTAAAATCTTTAATATCTAAACTAAAAGTATGTATAATTTTTTGCATTTCTGAAACATTATTTGCAGTATCTTCTGATTCATTTTTGACATCAAGCACGTAGTTCGAAAATCTCTTTATTTCATTTCTCATGGTCATAATAGATACATTGGTACATAGAGGGGCAAATCTACAGACATTAGATGTAGGGTCATTGTTAGCATTTTTTCCTCCGAATAAAAAAAAAGCTTTAGTTTGTGAATGTAAATTTAAAGTACCATAATCATAACAATTATGTATTTGTTTAGAAGCTATTTGACAATTAAACCAACAATTCGAAGGTATATCATATACATATAAATCTGGTATAGAATAATTAGAAAACCAACCTGAACATAAACCACCAGATATCCACATATTTTTATCAAAAATAACAGCTCCATGTTTCCACCTAGGACAAGGAGCTTCACCTGAAGAATTTTTCATTAAGAACCAATTTTCTTTTTTAAAATTATAAACCCATAATTCATCTGTTGGAGAGCCTTTATTTGTTAAATCACCACCAAATAAATATAAAAAGCTATAATGAATATTTTCTTTAGTAGTTCTATCTAACCAAACCATAGTTGAATAAACTCTACCTGATGGACATATTCCTTTATGTTTAAGTTCACTCCATTCACCATTATTAAATTTATGACCACTATTTAATAATTCATTATTTCGATTTATTCCCCCCCAAATAACGGTTGCATAACTATTAGGACAATATGTATATGCATGACCATATCTTGTACCTGGAGATGAATCTAATTTAAATGTATATTTTGACCACATATCTTCCATAAAATCATACATATAACAATCTTTTGCTAATATATTTGGTCCACATAATCCACCAAATAATAATAAAGACGGACTATTATTATTAATATTATATGTTAAGGTCATAGACGCATATGCTCTTTTCTCTGGATTCACACTTAACTTTTTTGAAGTAAATGTATTAGTGCCATATGTAAATGTTATAAATTCATCTAAGTATTCATTTTTAGAATTTATTCCACCATAAATGAAAAATTCATTTTCATATTCTACCATTGAATGTCCATATTTTTTAGTAAATACTTTATTATCATGATAAATATGAGATAAAAAAAATTCAGGTGGAGACATTACACAATCAGCAACTTTAGCATTCACACTAGTATTATGTTTTACTTCTTTTAATTTCGAATTACTAAATGAATGCTTAAATGTTTTTGATTCCTTTATATTCAACATATTATCATCTTCTGAACCTTTTTGTGCTGTCAAAGTTTTTCTATATGTTCCAGAGCTTTGTGCATTTAATTTGCCATTTTCATCTAGTATGTCAACACTTTTTAAGCTATTGTTCTTACTCATTGACTCCAAATTTTCTTCAATCCTTTTCTTAGAAACATTTATATTTTTTGATTTTTTCGTAAGTGTTTCTGTTTTCTTTTCCTCTTCGGAAAAGTCTTCCGTTTCAGAGAAATCCGAAATATCTGACATTTTTTTTTTTTTTTTTTTTTTTAAATATATATAATTTGTTATAAATCCGATAACCTTGTAAATCAACGTTTGATCATTTTATAAAAATTACACAAAGACAAGAAAAATATATATATATATATATATATATATATCAATGTCTTTATATTTTCATTTATAAATATTATCGATACAAAGTTTAAATTGTAATTATTAAAAAAAATAAAATGGTATAATTTCAATTAAAATAAAAACATGCACATTTTATTTTTTTTTTAAGCTTATGAAAAAACAAATTTAAAAATAAAAAAGAAAAAGACAATATAACAACAAGGTTGATTATATAAATATTGTAATATTTAAACAACTATGTATATGTTATTTATTTTGAGATAAATAAATAAATATAAATATACATATATATATATATATATATATATATATATATATATATATATTATTACAAGACAGTGGAATGTTTCTTATTATATAATGCATATTTATATATTATGTTGTAAAAAAAAGAAAAAGTCTATACTATGAAAAGTGTACAAATAGCTAGCTATTGTGTCATTAATAAGGTCATTTTTTTTTTTTTTTTTCCTTTTCTTATTTTATTTGATAATTATTTTTACATAACAACATATAAATATAAAATAAATTCATATACTTGTACATATGTAATTATATTTGTAGTATTGTGAAATTTTCATATTTAATTATATTTTCCCCTCTTTATAGTTTTTATTGTTGAAGGTTAAAGATATATATATATAATTACTTTAAATACAATTATTATATATATATATATATATATATATATATATATATATGTATTTATTTATTTATTTATTACGCTGAACCATGGTTATATAAGCATATTATCATTTACGTAATTCATTTTGTTCAATTGTAAAAATATGTTTAATAGAATAAATCAAATATATAAATACATTAACATAAATCCTCAAAAAGAATTATAATTCAGACACTTTTATATATATATGTACTTTGCACTATCATTGTGTATAGAACAACTCAAATTAATATTAAGACAAAAAAAATAATATATAAAAAAATGTTATTAAAATTATATTTTTGAAATTTATATATTATCAATATGATACTTTTTTTTTTTTTTCCTATTTTTCTGTTCTTATGTTATAACCGTATGTCCATTTAAGTAATTATTATTTTTTTTTTTTTTTTTTTTTTTTTTTTTTTTTTTTACACATGTTTATTTACATATTTAAAAAATAAAAATAAATAAATTACAAAATACACCATTTTGTAACAAAATAGTTTGTAAATAAAATATATAAATTTTTTCTGTCTTTTGATAATTTATATATAATTTGATTGTTTTTCTTATTTTATATATTTAAAATAATATAGAAATCTATCTTGTCCAGATTATTTTTCTTTTTTTCTGTTTTATTTGTTCATCTTTTTTTTTTTTTTTTTTCAGTCTTTTTCTTTTACTTGTTGTTTTTGTTACTTTTTTTATTATATAATAAATCTATATTTTTTTGTTTCTTTTTTTTTTTTTTTTTTTGCCCTTTTATAATTTTATGATTTTATTTTAGTTGTCTGAAATATTTGTAATTTCTTTTTTGTTCTTTTATCTTTTAAGAAAGAATTAATGAATTGATATAGATAAAAAAATATCAATATAAATAATTATAAATATAAAGGATAATATATATATATATTTTTACTTTTATTGTGATACTTAAAACTTGTAATGTTGAATGTATTCAAAAGAATAATGTGTAAAAGTCACAACAAAGTTTTTGCTTTTTTCTTATGGATAGTATTATTTTTTAAAAATGAGGAGAATGTACAAGGAAAGGTATATCAAGGACAATTTAATCTGAAAAAAAATGAGAAAATTCATTATTTAACAAAATTCAGTTGTAATATAGGAACTTGTCAATTTAGTATTAAAATGAAACTTAGAGATAATATAACAGCTAAATTGCTTAATAACTATTATAAGCTTAATAATAAAACTTTGAAGGAAATGGAAAAAGACAAAGATGATGAGAACAACCACAATAATAATAATAATAATGATAGTAAATATTATCAGAATAATAATGAAAGTAATAAACTACTTCATATGGATTATGATAATGCTTATTATGTATTAAGTAATCAGGACTTTGAATATATACCTCAAAGAGTAACACTCATGCAAGATATCGAACAAAAATATGTTAATAAAAATGATAAATGTTATGCCTTTGGTAAATTAAAACATTCTCATAAGTTTAATATACCTTTTTATTTTAAATATTCAGATTTAGTTAATAGTAAAACATATAATTTAAAAAATTTTATTAATAATAAATATTCCATGTCTTTTAATGCTATACACAGTGAATTAAAAAATAATAAAATGATTCAATCCGAAATATTAAATTATGGATCATTATTAAATGAAAAAAATTCTAATTATGCATACAAAGAAATATATGCTAAAACAACACATCGAGTACACGTTTGGTTTTTAATGTTTGATGATTGTTATGATAATTTCATACGTAATTTAAAATTAAATATAAAGACAAAAATAGCTTATTGGGAATATTTATTGCACGCTTCCAAGAAGTTTGACATATCAAGTTTAAATGATATTCATATAAGAGACAACACTAGTTATAATGACCTTCAAAATGAAGAAATTGATAAAGATATATATGATAATAATAATATGAATGAGAATAAGAATAGGTCCATATTTTATAAATCGTTCAATTTCGATAAAATAACTCTTTTAGAAAATCCTAAAAGATTTTTATTTCTAGAAGAACAATTCACAAAAAGTGAAATTAATGATATATCATTTTTTCTTAAATATTACCAATTTAAAAAGATGAAGAATTTTAACAATATGTATAATAATTTATATAAGAATGGATATTATGAACAGGTTATTGATTATATATATCAAAATGAAGGATTTCATATTGAATATGAAGTTAATATATTTCAAACAAATAATTCACATTTTTCATATGAATTACTTTATTCACCTATACTTACATTTATATTAACTATTCTATATATACTTTTAATATTTAATTATGGTAGTACTCTTATACAAAATATTACATCTAAAAGTCATAAACATGCAATGATACTATCTGTAGCTATTGTTATTTTTATACAATTACTATCTAACTCATTATTACTAATCCATTTATTTGTTTATTCAAAGAACGGAATAGGAATTGAATTCTTTAAAATTTCATTTAATATATTAAATTTCTTAGCACAAATAATTATGTGCACAATGTTACTTTCTTTGAGTTACGGTTTTACCATATTTGAGGCTTCCTTCGATATAATATTAAGAATTAAGGTTATCTTTATAATTATCACCATATTTCACGTAAGACAAAATGAAGAAAAGAATATATGACAAAATAATACATAGAGTTATAATAAATAAATAATTACATATATATATATATATAACATTATTTATTTCATGCAGATAATTTTGGTCATATTGGATAACACCTATATAATGGAAACCTCTTCTAAATTTTTCGATAATGATAATGTAACTGGGTACATAATATTTGTTTTAAGAATATCACTAGCTATTTTATATCATTTTAATATAAACAATTTATTTACAATGTCTAAGATTAAACCAATTCGTAACTTTTTAAAAAAATTGTATGTATACGGACTGTTTTATATTTTTTCATTTCCTATCATTTTTATCATTTGCTATATATTTGATACATATTGGAGGCAAAGATTCATGTTATTTGGGACAGCTCTTTTGCAATTTATATCTACATATTTTATTACAAAAATGTCCTTAACAAATTCAGAATATTTTAAAGTTTCCGATATGTCTGCAAGTGATCTCCCTGGAGCAACATCCAGTTGGTTCAATCAAAAAATACATACATATTAAAAATAAAATAAAGTAAAATCAATTTATTTTATAACTATACAGCTACAGGGATATATTTCATTATATTATTTTATTTTATTTTTATTCTTTTTTTTTTCTTTCCCTTTTTTCTATCAGAATATGTGCTCATAAAATATTATATATATTTAATATTACATTTTATGTATAAAGTAATTTTTTTTTTTTTTTTTTTTTTTTTTTTTTTTTTTGTCTTTTAATTCATATGTTCACACATTTTTATAAGAACATATACTTTAAAAATAAAAATGTTAAGTACAAAAAAAAAAGAAAAAACAAAAAATTAAATGGAAATATATATATGATTTGGATTTATTATATTATATTATCTTTTTTTTCAAATAAAATATACACCCTTATAATATATATATATTATACATATTTATTATTGTGCTTTTTTAAAAGCCTAACTACTAGATATCACGTGAAATACCAATATTCACGAACACACTCAAAATATTTTATCATTTAGTATAAATATCAATGAATTAAGAATTTGATAAAAGAATCAAATGTTATATATTATCTAATGTATATTCTTTGAAAACAATCATAATTATAAACAATATAATAACATAAAAATAATATATATATATATATATATATATATATATCATTATAACATAATTTTATATATTTTGCAATCCACCTAATTATTAGCTTGTTTTTAGACGGATCTCTTACATATAAAAAGATTTTAATTTTTTATTTATTCATATTTTATTAATTACATCTCTATAATATTCATATGTAATTTATTTATTTGGGTAAATTTCACAAAATTGTTTCAAGAGCAAAACGATTGAATATTACTATAAAAGTATATTCAAAAAAAAAAAAAAAAAAAAAATTAAATAATAAAATAAATAAATATATATATATATATATATATATTATTTATTTTATATTTATATATATATACAAAGTAGAATTTTTTAATAGAAATATATAAATGTAAATAAATTTTTTTTTTTTTTTTTTTACTCTTTTATTTTGCTTTCTTACATATATATTCAATATTTATTTATTAATTTATTCATTTTATTTTTGTATTTCATAAAATAAGGCTTAAAATATCTTATATGTTATATAAAAAATGCTATATATATTAATAAAAAAAATTCTGAAAAAAAAAAAAATATAAGAAAAAATTATACATACATAATATATGTTTTTTTTTATTATTTTAATATAATATTATTTGTTCTTTTTTATTTTATATATAAAGATATTTTTTATTATTATTGTGTGTACTCGAATTTTTTTTTGGAATTTAAAAATAGTATAATAAGTGAAATATATAAAAAATTATTCACACATATATGAAAAAGAAAAAAAAAAAAAAAAATTTAATTATTATCATATAAATATATTTATGTGTGAATTGATAAAAATATTAAGTTCCTAAATTCCTTTAAAAAATAAAAGAAGATAAAAGTGTTCTCATTTATAAAAAAATGGCTGATAGAAAATCAAATAAAAATGCAGTTGTAAAAAATGTAGATATGACAGAAGAAATGCAAATTGATGCTATTGATTGTGCTAATCAGGCCTTACAAAAATATAACGTCGAAAAAGATATTGCTGCACATATTAAAAAAGAATTTGATAGAAAATATGACCCAACTTGGCACTGTGTTGTAGGAAGAAATTTTGGATCTTATGTAACTCATGAAACCAAAAATTTTATATATTTTTATATAGGACAAGTAGCTATATTATTATTTAAATCTGGATGAAGTATAACCTTTATAATAATGACATGACCAATTTGATCTTTAAATCGTTTGCCCATTTAAATAAAACAATATATATATATATATATAAGTGTTACAACATTCAAAAAGAAAAACAAATTAAGAATAAATTTTTATTTATAAAAAGTTCATTATTCTTTTTTCTTTTATAATTGAATTTTTTTTTTTTTTTTCCAAAACTTATTTATTTATTTACACATATAAAAAAAATATATATATTAAAATATGTGTGACCATTTTTATATAAATATATTTGTCTATATGTCTTAATATTTATTGATATTTTTTTTTTTTTTTTTTTTATTCCTTTTTATATGTGCATCAAAAATGAACATCATTTGAAAAGTTATACATTTATATATAACACATATATGTATTCTCCCCCCTATTTTATTATTTTTTTTTCTTTATTCTTTTTAAATAAGTATGAATACTTGACATAAAAAAAAAAAAAAAATATATTTATATATATATATTATATAAATAATATATAAATATAAGGAATATTATATTACACCATTTCCATCTTTTAAATATTCTATTAATTTCATATCAATATGATATTTCCAATATATACAAATATACAAGTATTTTTAATTATAAAATGGTTTATAAGGTTTTTTTACTAAACCATAAACAACAACTATATGTGAAAAAAAAAAAAATAAATAAATAAAATAATTAATTTTAAATGTATACAACATTTGTTACAATAAACATAAAAACTAAACAAAATATAAGAAAAAAAAAGGATAAATAATATTTCATTAAATAAAAAAAAAAAAAAAAATTATAAAGCCAAAAAAATTAAAATGCTAAAAGCAGCGCACCAATTTTGAGTCTTTTTTTTTTCTTTTTTTTTTTTTTTTTGAATTATAGCTGTATATAAAAACTAGCTAAAAAAAGGTAAAATTTTTATTCTCTTGTTCTTTCAATATCTATATTTTTGGTTAGTAAATATATTTTCATATCGATTTCCAAATCTCCAATAAATTGTTTATCAGTAGTCAATGCCATCATTAATCCACCGAAGGAAGCATATACAGTCCTAAAAAAAATTGATAAAAATATAAAATAAATAAATAAATAAATATGTATATATATATATATATATATATATATATATAATAAATATTACCAATTAATAATGTAACACTTTTAATAAAAAAGTATATGTAAGGTAGAGGTTAAAAAATTAAAAATTTATATAAATGTTCATAAAAATAAAAAAAAAATACATAGTTAAATACATATAGAGTTTATTATATTATACATATACACATTAACACATTAATATTTATATATTCTTCATATTTATAAGCTATTATTAAATTAAACCTTCTTTCAGATGATAATTCTTCAAATTTAAAAATTCTTCCACTCATAATATATTCAATATTATTTAATGGAACATTTTCATTTTGTTCCCAACTCTTTTCATCATTTCTATTTAACAATTTATCTTGAAGAGCTAAATAAATAGCCTAAAAAAATTTTAATATATATAATATAAATATATAAAATATTGTTAATAAAATAAACACATAAATAAATATGTAGAACTATACAGATAATAAAATAATCCCTTTCTTTTTTCTTTTTTCTTTTTTTGAATATTACCTTTTTTTCTTCAACCCTGAACAATTCAGAATGAACATCAAGTATTAACTCTGCATCATAACCTGTACTTTTTGCTTTAATTCTGCTCACTTTTTCAAATTTTGAATTATCTACACTACTTATAACAAAACGATCTTCAAATAAAATGTTTGATGCCATTTTTTTTTTATATCACTAATATATATATATTATATATATATATTTTTTAAGTCAATATCAAAATTTTACAAATTATATACAATTTTTTATTAAACAATATTTTTGCATTTATTTGAAAATTTTTTTTATAGATTCGTTATTCTATATAAAATTTGGAAATTTTTAAACATTACTCATTATATAATATTTATTTTTATTTCAAAAAAAAAAAAAAAAAAAAAAAAAAAAAGTCGGATTCCTGTTGTTTTAAAAATATATCTATTATTAAAGGAATAGATAATTTTTATTAATAAATAATAAAATCGAATACAATGTAAAAAGAACAAAAACTTTAAATTTGGAAAGAAATATTATTAATATATTAATAAAATTTAAATAGAATATATTTGTAATATATA
The DNA here is from genome assembly GCF_900097015.1 of Plasmodium sp. gorilla clade G2. Classification (NCBI taxonomy): domain Eukaryota; phylum Apicomplexa; class Aconoidasida; order Haemosporida; family Plasmodiidae; genus Plasmodium; species Plasmodium adleri (nom. inval.). The sequence goes on from NC_041704.1 coordinate 586,813, forward strand.
TATATATATAAGCCAATAATAAAAATTAGTTATATAAAATATATATTAATAGGTTCTCCATATAAATAGAAAAAAATTATACATATTATATATATATATATATATATAAGTTAATTATATTATATATATAATATATGTAAATATGTTATATTATTATTGTGGAAAAATTTTTTAAAGGCACAACGTTTTATTTTTTAATAAACAAAAATTATATTAAGATTAAAAATATTTTTTTATTTCATATAAAATATGCATACATAAATATTTTGATAAAATTAATTGTTATTTTATTATTTTATTTTTTTTTTATTTTTGTCTTCACTTTTGCTTTCTTTAAATATTTTTATAAAGCTTAATAATTACTAAAATGTTTGAAGAAACATACTATTAGGATAAACAAAAATATTTTCATATATTAACAATATTGTTTATATAACAATTATATTTCTTATTAGTTTTAATTTTAAAACGTTTATATCCAAAAAAATAGAAATGATAAACCATGTAACTAAGTTGTAATGTCTTAAAAATATGTTAATAAAAAAAAAAAATAGTATAATAATATTAACAAGAATGAAAAATGAATGGTGTAAATATGTTCAAATATAAATGTTTTTATATATCATTGAATTTTATAAGAAAAATGGAGTACATCTATACAAATATTATATATATATATATATATATA